>NC_051156.1:140779755-140951016 GCF_013339745.2 Dermacentor silvarum
AGATGTGTGCAAGCCTATGTTGCTTCTGCACATTATGTACGACTGCTGTGCAGGTTCGAGATAGATTGCACCTTATTCTCAAGTTTTGCAGAAATTTGCTGGCATCTTCTCAAGACAAACGGTCATGTGCCAATCAGGCGCGTACCAGGGGGGGGGGCTGATGGGGCTTCAGCCCCCCCGAAATTTTTTCGTGCTGGCTACACCGCCGACCAAAACTACCAGCGACGCCGGCAATCATTCTGGATTTTGTCTACAATGTCTTTTCACGCTTGAAAGACATTTCGGCACGAACATTGTGAACTCGGGCTAGATTTCGTGACATGCCCTTGCACCTGGAGTCACGAAACGCAAGGAGCCCCATCCAAGCACAAACTTTCAACGGCTTTTCGATAGCGAGCGGCGCGTTGCGGCATCTCGCAGCGCCGCGGATATACGGAGCGCATGGATTTCAATTACGAACTTTATGGGTGTAAAGTTCTCATAAACTTTTGACGCGAAAGTGCGCTGACATTCTAAAGGCATGCTTTAAAAGATTTTCAATTCTAGAACATTATGGGTTAATGTTCTTATAAACTTGGGCCAAAATGCGCGCACTGGAGCCCTCCTGTCCAAGCCGTTCCAGAATAGAACACGCGCTCGCATCTTCCACACACACACGAAAATACTAAATATCACCAGGACTGTCAGCTAGCAGCTGATACTTTTCTCCAAACATTTTCAGGACCGTGCCCAATGTGATTGATCAGCTGGACCAGGGCAGGCAAAGTAAATATGAGAAAACAGAAGAAAGTAAATGGCCTATTATTGAGATTTTTTTTTTTTTTTGCGGGCGACAAGGTTTGGCTCTCCGTGGCCACAGGGACAGGGGCCCTACGGATTTAAGCACTGCCCCTGCTGAAAATACAGGCATTTTCAGAGTGCTTCTTTGCATGCGAGCTGATTGTGGAGATACATATCTGAAGAACCATTTGGAAGGTTGCCCCAGTAATGCCTCGTATTTAAGCCCAGACGGACAAAACCAAATAATAGAAATTTGTGGTGACATTATCAAAGAAAGCCTAGATTCAAAGCAGGCTGCTTCTCCATACTTCCTGACGAAACGACGGACATCGCTGGAATCGAACAGCCTACTGTTTCTGCAAGGTACCTGAACAAGTATGCCAACGACATCAAGGGAGTGTTTTAGATTTTAGCACCGGATAGATGCCCATCTCTCATTGCGACAGCAGTTCTATGTAATGTGTAAATACTACTGCAGCTCTAGTCACCCTTCCAGTGACCACTGCCAGCGCAGAGAGAATATTATTTTAGCAAGAGTTTACTAAAAACTACTTGCGCTCTACAATGTCTGCGGAACGCATGGTTAGGCGGCGCTTCTATACACCCACAGCGACGTCGGCATCAGCTGGTCCGAAGTCGTTGACCGCTTCACTCAACTTTCCCGCCGACAGAAGTTTGTCCGTTAGATAGCGAAGCAGCAAAGATCAATGCAAGTAAAAGCACTGTTCCTTCAGGTTCTAAGTTCTTAATTATGAAAACGTATGACCGCTCATTAGCTTTTAAAACCGCAGAAATTCTAGCAGTTGGCCGTTTATTCTAGCAGTTGGCATCATGATCACAATTATCACGCGAATACAAAAATTACGAGATACCAATAACCAATTTTGACCGACCTTGCTCAATGAAAGCCTGGCCCACGCGGCGTTCGCCAAAAACACACAGGGATATTGGGTATTCAACTTACCGCATCATCTGTGGCCTTCGTTTGTCCTTTTCTTTCATTTTCAGCTACCTGCTTTTATTTCTTTTTTGAAACGAAGGAATACCCTCCTTTAATTTTGGGTGCAGAATAATTGTTGAAGTTGTGCAGGCAGTTAAATTACACATTTCGTACTGATTTATGCATTATTCCTCTATTATTCTACCCACATGGCGATGTCGCGACCGCTGCATGGCCAAGTACATAACACGATTTCTGGGATCATAGTTATGTTCTTGCCTAGATCATCTGTATTTCTGTGCGCAAAGTTACTATCTGTGACTGAGCAACATGTTTATTTGTCTTATTTGACGCATTATATACACTGACGTTGGCTTAAATACTAGATTTATTGGAGACTGATACTATTTTTAAATATCCTATGCGAGGTTTTGTGTATACAAGCAGTGAACTTTGTTTCCAGCGACTCTTTTTTTGCCCTTTAGCGAGTTGTATCTTCGCATTTGTATATTCCATTCTATCTTCGCATTTGTAATATATATTTTGCAGAACCCCACTTTTTATTTGTACTCACTGCTGCGAGTATTATCTCGGTGTAATTACAATACACGACGACTTACAGCTGCTCCTGCGCAATCGATTGCAACGAGGGATAGCGTCATTAAGTTTCTTCCTGGCCGTTGCATATGTAAAAAATGTAACAAGGTTATTGAATGACAAAGATTCATCAAAATATTTGTCCTCAACTTATTCATTTCATGGCCTTTGCGTTTTTCATATAAGCTGCATGCACTGCTTTGCTGGTTTCGAACTGATAGTGACCCTTTTCGCGGCGATCCCTGGGCGCTGCCATATTTGATCACGTGGTGACGCGTCCATTGCTTGCCTCAACTGCCTCCGTTGCCTCCTTGTTTACAATGGAAGTGTATGACGCCGGCGCGGCTTAGAAAACCTCTGTTTTCGGAGATATCGTAGACGGTGACTAGGTGGACGACACGAAGCTTTGATCACGCTTCAGAGAACATGCAAAAGCGCTTTCGGAGCTGATTAAGCTATGTCCAAACGGCGCAAGCAGTGTATATGGTGCTCTTCTAAAAGCGGGGCTAAATATGCATTCCAAGCTTTCCGATTATGATTCAGTCAGCATAGTAGTGTGTTTTGCTCTTTGTTCTTTATTCGGCAAATATTTTGAAGCAGTGGCTTGTCAGTTTCTGACTCAGTGAAGTTCCTCGGTGCGGCCACTATCTGATTATTTTCTGCCAAATCACTCGCGGGTGTGCTCAGTTCCGAATCCGATAGATTTGTTCTTGCTGCGCACAAGGCTGAAACGTAGCTGTTTTGTACATTGTAATACCTTGTAGCAAATATAATTACAGCTAGTAACTTACTTACTCTGTGGACCGTCACGAAACATTCAGCTTAGACCATTGGTGCGCCATAGGTGTAGTCCGTTATTATGTGTGTATACAGTGCGCATATATTCAACTGTGCGTCCATTCGCTTATTCCTTGATAAGTCGGTGATAGAGTGGGCGTAAGTTTTCCTTCAATCGGGACAGATGTGTATAGATAACGTGCGCGAAACTTACTATGACAGGAAGCGGCGCTAGTCCCCTTTGTCATTGTTAACGATTGGTAATCACTCTTGCCGACGTTCTGGAGGATGAAGCCCTTTCTTTGAAGGTTAGCGATACAAGGTTGGCGGATGAGCAAATTCTGTATCCTCGAGGAAAGCCGTACATCACGAAGTGCCGGGAACACGTTCGGACAGTTGCAGCAGCGGTCTGGAACTTCGCCACACAGATTCATTCTATCCTTAACATGTCAGTCACTATTTTTGCAGCCAACTACTGCACGCGTCTTCAATCCACATTATTCAATCTAGCATTATTGGAGCACAGTGTGTTAGCGAAAACTCAGTTGCATTTCCGACAGCTGATAGCACAGAAGCAGGTATAGAAGCGGTAATAGTTTCGTATGCGTGCGCGGTCGCTGAGGAGAGGTATGGCGCTGCCGCCGTGAGCGCCATCTCGTTTCTCTAAAACAAACTGCTCCTCGAAAAGGGTCAATAGTTCTAAAGTTCATGTGATGTTTTCTTTACTTATTAATTAGAAAAAAATGCGGAAGCATTGATATCAGTTATTTCTGCCACATTTTTGGGGCATACGAATATACTCTTTTATGAAAACATACATATTTAACGGACAGTGCATAGCGTTCAATAATTCGTTTGCAGCATCTATTATACAATGGAATTGGCAATGCAGTTATTATTCATGCATTAGATCCCTCGACAAATTCTATAAGGAGGAGGCCGTGCTGCAACCTGAGCCCCCCCCGAACAAAATTTCTGGCTACGCCACTGGTGCCAATGTGTGTGGGGAGCCTGTAGTTACAATGGACCCCAAGACACCGCAGTGCCAGAAATGTTCTTCACTTATCACACTAGTTAACAAGTAGAGGCACATGTATAATTGGAACATTTTTTTACCTTTATATTAATGAACTGCCATTGAAGGCAGTTCACCACTTTTGACTACACCTTATTGCAGGTGCACCCTTGAGTGCAGGTCTTACTAATATGGTAGACATTTGCTAAGCTATAGCACACCTGTTAATGTAGTGCTAAGATAATCATTCTACTTAATCAACGTCACCCTCATTGGACTTTTAGAGATTTAGTAGAAAAGGCAAGCTTTTGCATTAATCTGTTTAAGAGCAGGAGCTGAAACAGCCGATTGCATGTATTGGCGTATGGCTCAATGTCTTCAATAAAAATTGTCACCCTACACCTTTTGTGCTTTGTCATGCATCAAACTACTTGGGAGTTTTTGGATGTGGCATCCATCAGTTGTGTTCTTTTCGCTTTGTTCCAGCAAACATATTTTCATAAAGCCTTTGGCATGAAACTGAACATAAGTTCTTGAAGCATTTTGAATAGAAGGCAGCTATACCAGTGATTCATGTGTTAAGCACTGGCATAAAGGTTCCATTTCACAGAACACTTACTGCCCCCTATAAGTGAGTGCAGCCAGTATTGTCAGTCAAATACCCACAGATTATATTTTTAAGGTATGCTGAAGGAAAAGAATTGTCAAGTTTGACTGGTAGACTGCAGTTGTAAGAGATCAGCTAAGTCATTTTTACCGTGTCTAGATGTTGCACACAACACTTAAGAAATATTCCCAAAAGCAGCTTGCTGCAACACTACAGATAGGAAATGACAAGAGAAGGCAGGTTTTTTTGTTCAATTCGAAAGACTAGCAGCGTGCAAAATCAAAATGAAGTTGGAGGCAACTTATGCAGGCTCTCTTGTAGGTCTAGATCGGCAAGATTGTGGAGTGGTCTTTTAGGCATTTCCTTGCATCTTGCACAGTGGATTTTTCACATCCCTTGACCGACTTCAGCCGCAGCAGACCCTCCAAATGCTCAGAGAATTGCGAAAGCACCAGCATTGGCCAGAGCGTATGAATCTAGACTTCACAAAGCTTCACTAAACACAGCCTCTCATTTCCAGGTAGTTCTGTGCCACTAAAACCCAAAAATTTTGGGTCATCAAATATGGTTACAAATGAATGAGAGCACAGCTGCACGGTATGACTGGCCTGTGGGTAGAACAATTTCGCCCGGACGTTTTGAATATGCCGAGCCGCCCGCAACTATTAAAACAACCAGCCAAGGAGGACACAACGGTAGAAAGACGTTAGCGTTTGTGCGTGCTTTCTATAAAGCCAGCCCCTGCCAACGAACTTCAGCTTTTGAGCAAGCTTGACTGTGTGTCGCCTTCCGTTAGGAGGCTTGTAGAGCTGACCGCTTTGTAACTCGTTACAAGGATCGCCTTTCGTCTCTGCCTGGGCCCTCTTGCTGGTCAGCTCCAGACTGCCAGGCCCATGATACCCCACCCAGTTCTGGAGTGAACGATCCTAAACAATGGACTTCTTTTACAGGTGCAAAATTATATCTTCATTGTGATGCAGCTGCGAAACAACATGCCAGACCTCTGGCCAAGCCCAGGAAACCTTTGCCTTCAAGCTTAGAACATTGCAACTTCGTGGTGCAAGATGCTATAACAAAATTTGATCTCGCAGCAGCAATGGAAAAGAACTCTGCTCATTGAGTGCTCCTATAGGAGGAAAAAAAAAAAAGCAAAGCTGCAAAGTTGATGCAGACAGCAGCTACCGATATATGAATCGGATAATGTCACCCGAATGCGAGATGTTAGTATTGGATATTAACGCTTCCTGGTTGCACGCCATTTTCCCTAGTTAACACATTCTTCCCTGCTGGGGTGCAAGATACCCGTTACCTCAATACCACTATTGCTTATAGTCAGAAAACGCCATACTAGTAGGCTACTTTAATTCTCACCATGTATCGTGGGGTTTCCGAACGGATACTTGTGGCAAATGGTTTTGGGATTGGACTTTATGAAATCATCTCTCCTCTTTAAATTCAGGAGTACATACTTTCGTTCGCGGTCAGTCACGTTCTGCCCTAGATCTTACGTTTGTCAGCTCGAGCATTTCAATCACCTCCTGGAACACAGTTGACTCCGGTACCAACAGTGATCATCTACCTATAATTTTTGAACTGGTTACTTCGTCAACTTTAGATAATTATGTGCACTTTTGTAAATTACTCAAAATTTAAGAATGCGTTAAAATCAGCTTTAAACGCTCAGGAAGGCATGGAGAAGGATATTAAGGCAATGAGCCTTTGTTCAATACTAAAACATCAAAAAAGTCTCAATTTGTCGTTCCATCTACTAAGGGTGGTTCACATTGTCCCTGGTGGAATTCTGACTGTTAGCGAGAGTTAGACGTCGAAAAGCTGCATGAAAAAAACTTTCATATAACCAATGCCCTGTAAATTGGGCTGATTTATTTATTTATTGATGTAGCTGCTACATTTAAATGAACAGTCGCAAAAGCTAAGGACGATTATGATTCGAAACATTACACATATCTATCTAAGTCTAGTAATAAAAAAGCTGTTTAAATTTCTCCGATCCCGTAAAGTTATACCAGCGCCAGTAAACAACTCAGTCGTTCTATCAACAAAGGAGTTAGAGTCACTTGAGAAAATTGCTAAAGGTCTAGCGCAAGGATTTTACACATAAATTGCCAACAGGGCTATCGCAACCTCCCTTGGGAGACGACTTTGTGGAAGTCACATTGACAGAGCTTGAAAACATAGATTATTACCGGCGTCAGCCCCAGGCCCAGATGGAATTACAACACGAATGCTAAAAGATTTGTTTGATTATGCGCCTCAAGACCTATTAAATATAGTAAATGTTTCTCTAAAGAATTCCTGGATTCCAAGAGAGTGGAGGGTAGCTAAAATTATTCCACTGTTGAAGAAAAAAACAGCTGGACTTAGCCTAGACAACATAAGGCCAATTTCACTTACTTCCAATGTCATAAAATTAATAGAAAGGATTGTTCATGGGCGCATAACTCATTCTATGCAGGACGATACAATTCTTGGTCCTTGTCAGATTGGATTTCGTCCCGGGCACTCAATATGGTGCGCTCATGTAGATCTAGACAGCCGCATTAAACTAGCTCGTTGCAAACGAGAGTATACAGCTTTGGTGACGCTGGATGTGGCAAAAGCATACGACACTGTAGAATTACTTATTCTATACAATAAACTGAAGTCGACGAATTTACCAAAGTATATTGCTGCATGGATATATGAATTTATGAGAGATCGAGAATTTTATTGTTATCAACACAGCATTTCGGCGTCTCAAATACAAGCAAACAAGTGGTGTACCACAGGGTGCCATTCATTCACCCATTTTGTTTAAGATTTTGCTAAGCACAATTCCTTTGTCCAGGGAAGTGAACATTTATGTTTATGCGGACGATATCGCATTTTTTACATCTGCAACTAATGTACACTCACTGCACTAGTCGTTGCAGAATTACCTAGGAAGGCTTGAGACATGGCTAAGATGAGTTACGTATGTCATTAAATGTTAATAAAAGTGCTGTACTAGTTTTCCCATTAACTGCACCAGTGCATATATCCCTCCAATATCACCAGGAAACCATTCCTCAAGTTGACTCGGCGAAATACCTTGGCGTCATATACGATGGCAAGCTCGTCTGGCACACTCACATTGAATATATCGCAATATAGGCAGAACGTGCCGTAGCTATGCTCCCGGGCTCAGTCCCCGTTGCTCTGGACTACGCAGGGATACTTTAATGATGATATATAAAATGTATATTCGGCCCATGTTAGAATTTGGTTGCGTGTTATTTTCCGGTGGTCCCGCATATAAAATTAAACCTCTGATGCTATTAGAAAGAAAATCCCTACGATTATGCCTTGGGCTACCTAGATTCCTTGCCAACACTGTTATATCAGGAAGCTAATATACCCACTCTAGATTGTTGGTTACACATGCTTACTGTTCAGACTTTTTTTAAAATTTATGAGTTTTCAAGGAGGCGTGTACAATACATATTTTTCTCTGAACCATCCGAGTTTTTTAACGTATCGTGGTTGCGATTACACAGACCTCAGATAATGTTTGTGCACACACAGTTACAACAATTGAATATGTCAGTATGTCAAGTTGGCCATTCGAATAATGATTTAACAGACCTCAAAATTTAATTCGAGGACATTTTTCCAAATGATGCTAAACTATTGCCTAGCAGACATTTAAATAATATATTAAAAGACCACCTAAACCAGCGAGCTACTGAAAACATAATAGCTACCGATGCTTCCGTGTGCAATGAGAAGGCAGGAGTGGGGATCTTCTTCCATGGTCTTACTCTCTTCACCTTCCCGACTTCACACCCATTTTTCAGGCAGAATTAATAGCAATTATATTAGCCCTATGAAAGGATTCCCCAAAACGATTCATTAGCTGTTATTGTAACTGACTCACTGTCTGTATGCACAGCACTTACAGCCTCGTCTAATTCAAAAATTTTTAGAACATTTTGTTCAATGGTTCCTTCATACTTGCGGCAAGTACACTTGCTTTGGGTACCGGGACATAGTGGTTTGCACTTGAATAAAATGGCTGATTCACTCGCACGAGCATCACTTAATGGCCCTATCATAGCTGTCTTGCCGACATCAGCTTATGTCACCGCGGCTAGGCACAGAAATTTCTCTATATTGCAAAATTCCGCAAAATCCATTTTAACATCCTCTTATTTCCACCATCTTTGCTTCTCATGGAATAATAATTGGTGTACTTCAAGGCAATTGGAAGTTTCCATTACAAAATTGAGATGCTGTATACCGCCTTTAAATTTTTACTTACACAGGTCTGGTCTCGCTGTGTCCCCTCCATGTTCTTTTTGCAATGAATCCGAATCCATTGAACATTTTTTTCCTTTCGTGCCGCCGATTTTTAAGAGAAAGAAAAATCTTAGAAATGGCATTTCAGAAACTCGGCCTATTATTAACCTCACCAACCATTCTCTCCTTTGGGGAGACTTCACTGGGACACAGTCACAGGGATGCTTTTCTTGCAGTTTACAATTTCATTAGAGATAAAAAAAAAAAAAGATTACCTTGCTGAATTTCTCGAATTATGAATTATTCCTATTATTTCACATGGCTAGGTGAGTTATGTATGTCATTAAATGTTAATAAAAGTGCTGTACTAGTACTGTATCTCAAAATTCTTGATAGTATTTTTATAACGACTACTATGCAGATTAAGTTTTGGTCAAATTTCTCATAAACATAGTTGAAATCGCCTGCGTCTTGGCCAATCCCCTGTAGTAGGCGCGAGCCAAAGTTTAGGAAACAAGACAAGATATGAATAGAAGTTATGCCTTCATGTTTTGCAATGCATTTTTAAGTGAACCCGACGCACCTGCCTACTGCTCTATGGAGGCAGACTTTTACATGATTTTGATTATGGATTAAGTAATATCAGTTCTGGACTCTAATGCAATAATGTAGTTGGAGCTTTTAATAGTTTTTGGTGCTTTAGCTAATGTACTTTGGCAAGCCAGCATACATTAAAGGGGTACTAAAGAAACACTGAATCAGTTTTGATGAAGTATTCTTAAAAACTATTTTCGTTGATTTCACAGTAATAGTTTGACTATGAGAAGCGAAAATGATGGTCAAAGTTTTATTTCTCAATTTTGTACTGAAACTCCATGGACATCAGTGCAACATCATGAATTACAATGTATTTTTTTTTGTTCACATTCTTGGCCGTTGTGGTTCAGTAAGAGTTCTTGAAACATTTGAAGTTCAGCCTTTGCCTCTTAAGAATACAATGTAGTCCATTTTTACGAAATGAAATTTCACTAGGCCCTAGCAGATGGCATCAAAATATCCTAACGCCACGACGAGCGGGTATGTGAATTTCAATGCAGCGTCGCCATCAGTCTCATTTTTACATTGTCAAGCATCATCTTGCGGCAAGAGTGACTTTTTGGGGGGGGGGGGGGGGCATTGATGAAGTCTGTTTTACTAACTCAGCTCAAACCATTTTTAGGTGCGAAACACCTTATGCACCCGGGTTGTCGGCATCTCCTGTCGTTTGTCGTCGCAGTAAGCAAGCGGCGTGCCGAGCGCTTCCGCGTTCGTCTTCCACAGCTGGCTGCATTGCCGCTCATCATTCCAGCGTAGAATTTCACTTCTCTTCTGTCGTCGTAATGGGGAGCCCGCGTTAACGGGGTCATGAGCCATTTCTTAAGGCAGTATGAGCCCATTAGCGGTGCATCACTGCATGCTTCGCACCTTCCCAGGTTTCAGGTTAGTGGAGCTGCATTTCGCTCAATGGGTCATTTGACACTTGCGCATTAAATTTAATTCGCCACACAAACCGAGCCTACGACTTGACTCGTGCTAACTATAATAATTAATAAAAACTAAAACAGTAAGAAAGGTGTCCATAATGGCCAAATTGCCGAGGGAGTTAAAGAAACGCTAATACTTCATGGCAGAAGACATCAAGCTTGTCCTAAAATAGTACTAGTGACAGCTTTTTAACCTGTCCCATTCTGTATCACAGATTTATGTGCGTTTTAGCGGCCCATTTCTTTTCCTTTTTAATGTCCCTTTAAAGTTGACATCACTCAAGTAGACTTTAACCAGGAAGATTTTTTTTCACTTGGTTCACAAAATATGTGCCTTGTCAGCAGTTACACTCAGCACCAGAATTAAAACATACCTGTTTTTGCAGAGCATAAGCGACCACTCTTCAAAGTTGCCAGCACCTAAATCTGTCAATGCCACGTTGGCAGAGTGCGATGAGAACATCTGAACAGGAGGTTTGCATTGTCCTTTTATTTCAGAACTTTGAGTTCTCAGAGTCATTTCCATGGGAATGGGGAACCACATGATAATTTTGAAATCAACTTGTTCATTTGCCTTTCCTGACTGAAGCAATCAACAAGAGTTGCCAAACTGAGTCATAGGAGGAGGAGGAGGACAAAGAAGCATTTAAGGTAAGAAGCATTACTGTTTTACTGCCCGTAAACACTGTCTTCTTGTAAGAGCTAGATAGTAATAAATAGTTACGAAACACGCTTCACTAAACACATGGCCACCTGCCAGCTTGCGCTTGCCATCTCATCACTGTTACATGATTTCTGTCTTGAGGGGCGGGAAACACGACTTGGTCTGACTAAACTGAGTACTGCATGACATTTATGCCAAATATGGCTTATCAGAACAAATTGGCATTTTCAGAACAGAGGATTATGAAAGGGACAGATAAGGTGGAAAGTCCTGAAATGCACGGGGTGTTGTAGTGTGCTAAATGAGATGGGTGTACTTGGGAATGACAGCTTTCCCATTCTCCAAAAAATGATTCGTGACATACAAAAACAAATGGGTCTGTAACAACACATGGGGAGGAAAAAAGTTTGACAAGGTGCCACTCAGCAACGTGAGAGAGAACAGCAACAAGAATTTTAAAAAAGGCAGTGAGTACAAAAGAAAAAAAAAATGACAACTGAAGATAAGGTGAGAGAATTATCTACAAAAGCTGTCCTTGCTTGTGTTCTCCACTGTGGGAAGCGATCATGATACATACATACACATTCCTACATACATTTTCTTTCATCACCATACACACACACGAGACTTCCACATTTTTTCAACATCCTCTCTCACTAAACTTTTCCCTCCCTCGGGATACGAGAGGAGGGTGAGAAAAATTGAAACATCATTCCTAGCCCGTTTTTTTGTTGCAATGTGTTGGTATGGTTCTCGCAGCAGACTTTCTTCCTTCACTTCAAATGAAAAGAGGGACAAAGAGAAATGAGACATAAAATGGAGAAGCAACGTCCCGTCTCTACTGACATCACGGGTTTCAGACGACTGTATAGCAGGAGGAGAGCGGCACAGTGACGTACATGCACAAAGAGTCAAGACACCCGATGAAGACACAGAGGAGAGAGAGTCCACGGAGGAAGAAAACCTTCCTGGCTGCCAACACCACTGCCAAGCACGACAACGGCGCCGTCCCAGTGACAACAACGCGGGTAGTGCAGGCCTGCACACTTGCACTTGGGAGTAGATAGCGGGCCCTGCCTCAAAAGGTCTCGGAGTTGGTCTTCTCGGCGTCTTGGGAGAGAACGTTCACCAGCGGGGCGACACAGTTGCTTGGAATAATGGTACCTGGGCAAGCCAAGAGGATTGAGTCATGCACTAGGACACAGTTGTGATGACAGAACTCGAGATGAAATTATGAACTGACTGCTATCACTGCCCATTGATTCTCGGTGAACTAAAATTAAGGAGAGTGGACATAGGCCTCACCAGTAATAATCGATGGGTTTAAGTGAGTGAGCCAAGATTGATGAAAGGCATTTTAACTGCCTTGGTTCTTTCACATGCGCACAACTCTACATAGACATAGTGCGCTGGTATGGTGGTGTTATCACTCCTTGACGTCGTGTGCCACATGCTGTGCACACACTGCATATATTCCGTGCACCCCGCACACTGTGACGGTGGCACAAGAACATGAGTTGTTGGCGCTTCTTTAGGAGAATAGAAAGCATGAGTAAGATTCTTTAGCATAGTGCAACCATGTTACTGCCAACTTCGCAACTTTGTGCACTACCCGATTTTCACGGCACCTGCCAAAGTGCTCTGCGCTAATTAGTTGGCAGTTACTGGTTTGGCGACGTTAATATTACGAACACTTCACATAATGTACACTTCTGCAGGTTGGTTAGCTGTATGCTGGTGATCACGCTTCTAACTCCACAAAAGCAAAAAACACTGTGTGTTCTACCTTTCCCACATTTATTAGAATATAAGGTGAGGTGTTTTCCCCAGAATCCTTTTTCTGTAAGACACTCCCCCCCCCCGTCTTAGATGTGAGGCTGATAAGATTCAGTTACTGTTTCAATATGGCTGCAGCTGCACCATATTTCCAGCGATCCAGATTTTATTAGACGGCAGCACAAACTGCAGTAAACTAACAAACCCTGGCAGGTGAGGCAGTATTGTATTTTTGCACATATAACCCGCACCAAGATTTAGAAAAAATTTAGCAGTGAAGGCAGGGTGCAGGTTACACAAGGCCTATACACAGTTTTGGCCAGGAACTAAACATGCAAACTCATGTTCTGAGCAACGCCGTAACTGCCAAGCCACTGTTGTAATGCAAGGGAGCAATTGCAATAAAAACAATGCCATAGATATTTTGTTCTTGTCAAGAAAACAAAAAGTGTCAATTATGCACAATGTGGCTAAGGACGGGGGGATCAGGAGGTGACAGCTGCCTGAGAAAGGAGCAGCAGGTTACATTAGGTATATTGCTACAATCACTGGTAGCTTACATGACCTACTAAGCTATTTCAAAATTGTAATTGCACAAGTCAGTGGCAGTTTCAAGGTTTACTACCAGGAACAAAAGTACCTTGAAGTACCCACACTGCTTTGAGTCATACTGCACTGGAGTTACTTTCCCACTGTCATCAGTTCCATATGCATACAACCTGGTTCTTTGCATGTTCTAATAATTCACAGCTTTGCATCAATACTTGCTTAACTTTTTTTTTTTCGTTTGGCAATTTCAGAGATCTTTTTTCTCTAGGGACAAATATAGGTGGTGTCTAAAACATGGCATCTCTGACGTGTTTCCAGCTCCTAAATTGTTTCTGGCCCATGCAGCCAGCAAAAGCATAGCCTTTGAGACCTGTTTCTGTTAGTACTTAGAGGCAACAGTCACTGGGGCATGGAATTGTGCACCACCTGTTCTCTAAACACAGTACACGTTTCTTGCTCTTCCCCACCTTTCCAGACAGAGAGCTGCTCTACCGTACTGCAAATGCACTCACCGACGATGCGCAAGTTATCCTCAGTCTTGAGGCGCACCACCTGCAGTTTGGAGGAATTGTGGTGGCCATGGACTGAGCTCAGCACGCTCTCCACCTTGGCCCAGACAGCCAGCACCGACCCGCTCAACACATGATAAGTGCGCCGCCTCAGCCCAATCTCGCACACCATGCCCATAGTCTTCTTGCGGCAGCTGTTGTACCTGTTTGACAAACAGGAGGAAGAGACCTTAAATGTTTGGCCCGAGCACAAACAAGCGTAATGCTCCCTCAAACGCACATGCACAAGGGATATAAACTGTGTTCAACATTGTTTGAACTACTCTGCAGACAGGCTACCTTGAGCACATGGCTTTTGTTCTTAGGGCAACAGTCCATGTACACTCCACAGACATCACATACACACTGTGCGGAACCAATTTCTGCTTCAATGTTTATAATGTTAAAAAAAAAAAAAACACTCGGAAAGCTTTGTATCAAATTAAATTTTTCTTCTGGGGTCAAAACAGAAATCTTCTTAGTGGTAAGCACACTTCCCTTGGCTTCATGTGAATCTATATTGAGTAGCAATTCTCTAAACACACAAATCTTCACACGTCACCAGTCTCACAAACCGAGCCAAATATTTTCTATTATGGCTATTGAAGCTTTGGTCAATGCACAGGGGCATGTACAGCACAAGTCGCTCAGACAAAAAGCCAATACAATCTATTACAGATGATTTAAGATATATTGAACTCGAAGGGGTTTGCGAAATAGTTCTGTAGCAGCACCAGCAACGCGCAGAACTGTTGCCGACGCCGTCCGCAAGTCTTTGCAGCGCCCTTACGATGGCCCTTATCACATCATCAAGCGCAATGACAAGTTCTGTACGCTTGATTTGCACGGGCATCATGACACCGTCTCTATTGACAGCCTAAAAGCAGCTATCGTTGATAACTCACTGCCCCATACAATTCCAGACCTTACCTCCCCTCTCATCCCCGTCGCCGCTACTTCGTTGCGCTCCACTGACCCCTTCCACGGCTACAACCAGCAGGCGTTGTTCCGTATCGTTCAAACTCCTGATTTTCACCGGGCCTCTTCACTAGCAGGGGGCCCATGTAGCAGCACCACCAACGCGCAGAACTGTTGTTGACAGCAGTTGCTGGTGGTGCTACAGTTCAAAAGTGCATACAGTAAAACCCCGGTGATATGATCACGGCTGGTAGGAATTTCGGTGCGATACGAATTCGTAACATTCCCCGGCCGAAATACAATGCTCTTAATACAAAAAACACCGGCTGTTACGAATACGTTGCCGCGTCGCTGCGGATCATACAAACACGTGAGCAGCGGCGGCCGAGCCAGCGGAGCAACCGGCAACGTCACGCGACGAGTGGACCGGGCGAAATCACAGCCCAGCTGATGCTTTGACCAGCGGGAAGATGACGATTGTGGCAGCAGCCACGACGGCCAAAACGCTCCGTGCACTCGACGTGCTGAGGCGTTCAGTGGCATGCGAAAACATTCGTGAGATCACGCGTGCGCACTTTTACGCCTTCCAGAAGGCCATCGTTGACGATTTGGGCAAGAAGAAAACACACAAGGATAGTAGAACCTCGTTGATATGCTTTTCAAGGGACCACGAAAAAAAAAAAAAGTTGCAGTTTCACCCGAAAGGCGAGGCAACGATTGCGATAGCACATTAATAGACAGCTGTACGAAGTAAGTAGTTTTATCGGCGATATAAACTTGCAAACATAAACAAGAACCCATCTCGCTCGATGACCGCGGGTGTTTGCTGAGTAAGGAAGCGCGGCAGCAGCGGCTGTCTCTCGCTTCGACGTGAACATCGAAAGCACAGCGCGTACTAAGGTATCTGGCACTAGGCGCACTTTGTCAACATCGCAGATCGTTTTGAAGATGAGGCGCGCGCGGGTGCACGGTTTGCGCGCAGGCGCAGATCGCATTCAAGATACGCCATGTGATACGGCGCCGTATCAGCAAAGTGCCGGTCGCTTGTTGCAACGCACCGATCACTTGTTGCAACGTATAAGCTGAGTGCACCATTAAATTTACGTGACCACCACATTCAAACACAACGTAATATGCAGGAAAATTACAGATTGGCAACGTATCAAAGGGAACTTAATACATGGAAGTAAATGTAGGATTTAGGTCGGGACCGCGAAACCGTGACGTAGCAGCCGGGAAAACGCAGCAGCAAGGAACGTATCAACGGGATTCCACTATTAGGAATTTTTTCTGCTAAAAATAAATTCATTTTTTCTTGATTTTGTGTATGTTTTGAGAATACGAATTTTGGGTGACATGAATATTTCACGTGACCTCGCTAGATTTATCACCGAGGTTTAACTGTAGATAATTTGAAACATAAAATATGCCCATCTGAAGCTTATCTGAAACCTCAGCACATCTCGGACAGATTCCCGAGAGAATGAAAAGTGGGAATTTACCCATTTGCTTCTTCAATGCCATGCTGAATGTACAAAAGTTAATTGCATGCGAATGTTGCATTCCACTTACGCTGCAGAGTGGTTGATATACTGATTGCACTGTTAACCCCAAAAACTCTCATCACCCAAATGAGAGACCGCTCTGCATCTCGTGCATGTCAAAGTGCTTGTTGCATGTTTATTACAGGATAACGTAGACATGGATGCAGTGCAGAAGTAAACCAGCCTGTATAGATAATGTGCCATGCCATCAGTGCACTTGTACCTCGCACTGTGAATAGAGTGTGAACAGGAGTTCATTTCCCCACCAAATTTCTTCAGTGTAATGCATTTCAGACAATTTCACATAGAAAACTGAAACTGGACTGTAAAAGAAAGTGAATGACATGCCTTCACCAGACGCACAAGAGTGATCTGCTGTTTACGCTTCACCGTTGCGCGAGCATTGAGTCTTTATCAAAAGAAAGGAAAATTGGGCGAGTTGGCGTTGATTCATGGTAACAGCCAACGCGAATGAGGAGGACAAAGCCCAAGTACGGCTTTCCCAATCCACAACCTCACTGAACTGTTACGTGAGCGCGGCGCAGAAGTGGATGCTGCACAGTCAAGCATGACGACAAAGCCGTGACCGGCGGCTTTTGGCATGCATTGACGCTGCCGGCATGGGAATACAACACATCTCATCTCACAGTGAAGCTACCAAAGCCTAGACCACACTGCATCTAATGCACCACACGGTAGCTTGACTGGCCAGCAGCACATCGGTCTGCAGATCGGGCGCACTGAAAAGAGCATGCAAGGACCACAAACAAAAAAAGCACTTGCTCGCCGCATACTTGTGCTTTAAGTTAACGAGGGTCTACTGCACTAAATGAACGAGAGTGGCATCAGTTTTCTCCATCACATGCTTATAAAGTCAACGCCTGATTTTTCGGACTCCCTGGGGACCGTGAAAATGTCCTCCACGACTCGAATCGCCACAGCAGCGGCGGGAGCGCGTATGTATATAAGGAACACATTTTATGATTCGTTAAACTGGTCCATTTACACTCTCGATGTGCTTCACCGCACCCAAGAGAAGGGAAGCGCAGTCGAGGACAGCAGAAAACTAGGTGGGGTGATGAAGTTAAGAAATTCACAGGCGCAAGTTGGAATCAGCTAGCGCAAGACAAGGGTAATTGGAGATCACAGGGAGAGGCCTTCGTTCTGCAGTGGACATAAATATAGGCTGATGATGATGCTTCACCGTAAACACTGAATATGCCTGACCATGTAACACCGCTGTATTGCGGCGAAGCTGACTTTTGGGAACTGTTTTTAATGTTTTTGACGCTGTCGATGAAGTGGAGTCCGCGCCATTTGCCAACACAGGTGAATCTTTCAAATGAAAAACGCAGCACAGAACAGCAGGAAAGTGCTAGGCCTAACAAAGCAGTCGTCAAAGCAGCTAGGCCTGACGACAGCACAATATGACTAATATGGCTGCCAGTTGATCGATATGCAGCCTTGTTCAAGGCTGCGAGATAAATCAAAACGGCGGCGGCATTGGCTTAAATTATAGCTGTTTTGCACCTGTGGCCATTACAAAAAGTCTGAGAAATCAAACGAGCAAACAAGGAAAGGTGTCATAGTCTGAAATTTCAGATAGCCTTATATAGAACACGTTACAGTGCCACGAAGTCATCGGAATTATCAGGCATGTCCGAAAAATAGGGTCATTGACTGTAAATCAGAATATTGTATTAAATGAAAACACACCATAAGGGTCTTGCTGTTCTCCTGTTTGAGCAAACTTACCAGTAAATGTGACTACATGTGTTTTCAGATGATTCATACTGCTCTTTCCAATGGGGTTGTGCTTCATCTGGAGTGACCTGCAAATTGGGAAGAGAACAGTCAGGCCAACGACACCCAACACTTGTTGGACATGGAGGAAGGAGCAGATAATGGCATCTTACCTTTTTGTACTTGCTCTTTAACTCATTGAGGCTCTCCTGGCGAACCTGGAGACCTGTGTTTGGCCTGTACAGGCGGAACAGCCTTTCCTTTTTCTCCTTCGACCTCCGGGCTTGGTCCGCAACAGCCAGCACTGCCGTCTTCTTCCCACAACGCACCTGCATACCCAGAGAGAAAATGACAACAGCCATCTTTAAAAATGTTCACAAACGCACAAATATTTGCAACAGTAAGACGTCAACATCTGGAATGGGTTTCACTGCTCATTTCAGCGGGTGGAGATAAAAAAATTTCACAGAACCAGGGGTCTGCGAATACTTCGAATATTTGATTTTGAATTGAACAGTGATGTTCAAAAAATTAGATTCACAAATCCAGTATCTAGTATTCATTCCTCAGTTTTCGGTGAATGACCCGGCCGTGGTCAGTGCCTTGATGTGCGGAGCGTAGGAATGCTGTGCAATCTCTATCGGTACAATGTTCGACCAGGTCGACCAGACAGATTGAAAGAATGCTACGCGAAAAGAGGGAACAACAAAAGCACTGCGTGTGGAAAGCATGGAAGCATGCGTGAAGATCGGGCCGATTACCAACTGGAAGGCACGTTGATCATATCGAATACGCAAGTTCCGTGTTCACGTATGCAGATTTGTGCAAGTCGAAGTTTTCTGCCTACATGTGAGCACACAGACGAACTTGGCACACGTGCTAACAGATGCCGGCTGGTCGACCGCAGACCTGAACGCCGCTTAAACGGCCATCAATCTAACTTTCACGCATGATCTCGCGACCTATCACACATGAGCTACCTGTAGGAACATACTAGCGACAAGCTTTCCGCGACGGTATGCGGCCCGTCATTACATTAGCCAGTCGCGAATTTTTGTCACGGCCTCCCCATTGACCACCCTGTCTAGCTTGTTAGGCCTAATTGGAGCTGCATCCTCGGGTTTCAGCGACTACAGTTACATACTGAATCAATACAGATATATTCACAGCAGTCACAAGATCCTCAGAAAGTCACCAAACTGCTTCGCCAATGAAAGCGAGTGTGCAGGATGACCGCTGTTCACGGCCGCCATTTTTGCGAAACACCTTATGGTGGCCCCTCTTCCGAACGCCGTACATACGCACACAATGGTCTCTTTTCATAGGTTCGAGTGACAAGTGTGGGGGTATTCCCCAACCCGTAGCATGTGCTATCCCAGCTACGTAGGGTTCGAGCGAATAAGGCAACAAGCGAGTCAACTCAACGTTTATTGCTGCGGGCAATAAAGTACACTTGCAGAAGGAAGTCCGCTCTGAACAATAAGTAATAAATAGGCTTGCCTCGTTGCGTGTGATAGTCACGCAAGTGAGGTCACTCACGGGTTACAGCAGGTAAAATCCGTCCCGGCAGGTTTGGTGTAGCGAGGTCAGAGAGACCCGGGGGTCTCTCGGATGCGCTCTTTTATACCTTGTTACCTTTTCGCGAGGGGAATGTCCTCCTCGCTCGTCGGATATCTTCCCTCTTCCCGCGCGGGTACGCGTGTCACGAGAGGGCAAAGTGCCTCTCTCTCGTGTCCGCCCGGCTCCCGCTGCGCGCGCTACGTGTGCATGCGACGAGCGTACGCGGGAGAAGATAGGCGCGCGTGCTCCCCACACCAGTCACAAGACTAGCTTTGGCTGTACATGGCGGGCTTGAAAATATTGTGCGACTAGTGTGCTGAAACCCGGCCTTCTGACTTGAGAACTCTTTACTGTCGGCACCGCGGTCAACCGTTAAGCAGTGCAAAGTGATGTGATGCGCATTCCCTGCTTTTGTCTGCTGTGCAGATTGACCTTAACGAGCTGACGATAACCCCGAGAAACCTCCTACAAGATAGAAAAAACCTCCCGTTTCCCGAAAAAAAACAACAACTGGAAAGCAAAACTTTCCAAGCAATAGATGATTGCCATTAAGCACAGCATGGCTCACTATTAAAATGAAAACCCGATGGGTATCTAGGACAACTTTGTTATTTTCAACTTCAGAAAGAAAAAAAGCACTTGTTTCTATTCGACAGACATTTATCAATAAACAATATTTTCCAGACTTTCATATATGAGCAGAGTTGTGATCAGTGCTGGCATACTAATTTGTTGTTCCCTACTACACATAACTACACATCTGAATTCCTAGGTACCTAAATTACTGATAGCTAGCAAGATTCTTGTTGTGTAACGTGAGTAGTCTCCTGAGCATGTACAACACCCTGTTCTTTGCACATTTCTAAGCATGAAAGTCTGAAGTAAATTTTCTGATATTTGATTCAATATTTGATTTGAAATTTACTATTCAGTATTCACACACACCCTAAATAGACTGATTTAAGGCAAATGAAGTTTTAGCTGTTGCCTATGAGGTGAACGGCGATGCCATTATGATGCCCAAAGAATCATGCATGTCGAAATTTTTGGTGTCTTAAAAAATGAATTAAAAATTCTGTCGCCAACTGTACTTCTTGCAAAAGACGAAGAAAAATGTCATTAGGTGTGTTAAATTTTTTTTTTATTTACAAATACCTCACAGGCCTACGAAGAGGCATAGGGTGAGGGGGGCGTGTTACAATAAATACATTTGGTTAAAAGATATCGATGCTACAAGGAACACAATAAATTTGAAAAAAAAAAAAAAAAACTAGACATATCGTAAAAAAAAAAACAAAGAAAAAGAAGTGAACAGATAAGCATTGCAAAAAAACACAGCAAGAAGTGAAAAAAAAAAGTTACATTATACATTACATAGTTACAAAGGACTTTATACATTGGATAATATTGAAAAAGCAAAGAAAAGTGAATAAAAAATTTAAAAATTTTAAAAATATTTAAAAAAATAACACAGGCATAACGCATGACAATGCATTTAAAACGTAATCGGTTTGATAAAACTGTGATCAGTGTGATGAAAAATGTTTCGTCAAATTACAGCAAAAAGCGTCATGATTTGTGAGCGAGGCAATGCTATCTGGAAGGCTGTGTTCCAGAGACGGATAGCGCGAGGCAGAGGGGAAAAGTTAAATGCTTGCGTCATGCCATATACACGGGCATAGCTGAAATTATTGTGTAGTCTGCGCGATGTGAAGACGTGGTGGTTCAAGCATGGTAGGGATATTCCGTCAGAGTGAATGAATTTATGGAATAATGACAGCAATGCAATATCACGACGAGTACTCAACAACTGCAATGATATTTCGGCTCTGATCTGCATTATGCTAGACTGGGGACTGTAATTATGAGTAATGAAACGACTTGCCCTACTCTGAATTATTTCCAATGCTTCAATTAGGTATTTCTGATGTAGTGACCAAATGGGAGATGCGTACTCAAGCTGGGGTCGCACGAATGTCAAGTAAGCCAGTTTACGCAAGGCAGATGGAACACTGCGTAAGTTCCGGCGCAACAACTCCAATGACTTGGATGCATTGGCGGAGACACACATAATGTGCTCAGACCATGTTAGGTTAGGTGTAAGGTGCACACCAAGATACTTATACTGTGCAGTCGGCGATGTAATACTATTGTTAATGTGGTAGATAAACTGAATTAACAGGCTTACGGGTGAAAGACATTGTTTTACACCACTGGTTCACGATATCTAGGTCTCGTTGGAGTGCTATATGATCATCACTCTTGGTTATTTGGCGGTAGATTATGCAATCATCGGCGAATATTCGTTTGCAAGACGATATGTGGTTAGGCAGATCATTTATATAAATTAAAAACAACAAAGGCCCAAGGACGCTTCCTTGCGGCACACCAGAAGTAACGTTAGATTTGGGGGAATCGCAGTCATTAACAGATGTAAATTGCTCTCGATTAGACAAAAAGTTACGTAGCCATGACAATGCATAGGAGTCCAATTTTATCGCAGAAAGTTTCAATATGAGGCGGCAATGTGCAACACGATCAAAAGCTTTGGAAAAGTCAAGGAATAAGCAGTCGGTCTGTAAGTAGTGATTCATGTTAAGGTGGATACCGGTTGTAAATTCAAATAACTGTGTCTCGCACGAAAAGCCTTTTCTGAAACCGTGTTGATTGCGGAAAAAAAAGCTGTTAGATTCCAGATGCCTATAAATATGCGAAGCAATTACGTGTTCGAGCATTTTGCAGCAAATGCAGGTAAGCAAGATGGGCCTGTAATTTTCACACGAGGTGTTACTTCCATTTTAATAAATTGGTATAACTTTTGCAATCTTCCAGTGGAAGGGAAGCATACCAGACATTAAGGAGTGCCTGAATATGTGGAACAGGATGACGCTTGAAACAGAAGTGGTTATTTTTTAATATCTTAGAATTTATTCCAAATTTCTCACTCATGCTGGCCATAACAGGCCCTAGCTCACACTGTTTTCATTCCACATCTTCCACAGGCAACGAGAGCAGACACACTGGAAGTCCTTGATTCTCGTGATCCTTTTGCACCAAGGAAAATAAAATTTTACATGGAGTTCTTCCTGCCAACTCCACTACTAGAAACGCAACTTATTTAAATACAGTAGAACCTTGTTCATAAGTTTTAGAAAAAAAAAAAAAAAAAACGCGAGAAAGAACACACTAAGTGGAAAAACTTATGACCCAAGGTCACTAAAAAATTTGGCAAACTCAACTGTAGTTGACATCTGCGCAATGCAAAGCATTGCACAAATCGTTGCAGCACTCTGAAACACACTCAGTTGTTTCCCTATTGCATAGTGTTTCAAGACGACGACAGGAAAACGAAACAAAATTGAGCTGATGGGTGATGACAGAATAAGATGGCGCAGCAGTAAAACGCAAGGCAGACATCAAGCTGCCTGCAGCTGAGAACAATGGTCCGTTTGGGTTATCCCCAATTAAAGGCATGCAGTACGCTTACAATGGCACCACGCCAGACGTGTGTGAAACAGATAGGTGAAGATGCAGCGATACTTGTGAATGCGAGGTGCGAAAACTGATTGCGTGCAGGCAAGTACTGTGGGTAAGCTAAGTGCTGGGTGTCTACTGCTGTCGAATTATATTTGAACATCTAGTGGCCTGAAAACTTGTAATAAAATTGCAGTTTGGCGATGTACTGAACATTGATGCTGAATGATCATGTTTTCTGGGAACGTACTAACCGTTAAAAAAGAAGCGTTGTGTTCTTGATCACGAGCGTTGGCGCTGGGAAATCGTACGAAACGGGATTGTATCAATGAGGTTCTACTGTAACGTGTGAAACTTTGTTGCAGTTGTCATTCACACGTGAACGTACCGTGCAAGGGGGCAACGTGCTCAAATGATGCAGTGGCTCACCTGGTTGGAAAGGTAGTAGCCTTCCTCCTTGCCCGTTAGCTCCTTCCAGATGTCCTGGGAGGCCTCAAAAGAGAGGCCGCGCTCAACGCTCACAGTGTGAAGCTCAGTCTTGGCTGAGCCAGTGGCGTGACTGCGGATGAACTCGTCCACCTTGACACGCCGCACATTGTCACCTGCCGTGCCCAGGTCCAAGATGCCCAGGTCGTAGCGGCCGGTCTTCTTGGCCTCGGAGATGATGGCATCCAGTGTGTCCGTGAAGTACTTGAACAAGGCATTTTGAAGCTCTACTTCAATGCCCAGGATGCGGTTCAGGAACTTGCTCATATTGTTGTAGTCTTTGTCAAGTGTCTGCATCTTGCTGAATTCATCCTCATTGACCAAGCCTACACCGACCAGTGCTTTTCGGCAATCTGCACAAGAAACACACAGTGCATTGCTCTCCAAGCACACCTAAACACGGGAAATCTCCACCTGAGTTGTCGTGGGTTCTCAAGACAGTGTCTGCAAATACTGACAAAGTGGTGCCATTGTGCAATCGTGCAGGCAGAAAACATACAAGAAACTGCGATGTCACAAGTGTCCGTTATGGAAAGAGACTGCACTCGCTTAAACACAGTCATACTGCATTAGCACATGCCTGCTTAAGATGTTGCAACATTGTGCATATGGTGAAGGGAAACAACTCGGCTGCCATTAAACCAAATGTAATTACAGTCAAACCTACTTATAACGATGCCAGTTTCAACAATATATTGGATGTAACAATGAGCAGCCGATGCACTGTCAACTTTTGTAAGTGTGCTATGGTAAAATAAATTGCTAACAACAATACTCCGATGCTGCCTTAATGGTTTTAACAATTAAATCTGGCTATGGAGTGTGCTCTGGAAGAAAATTAAAATAGAGCAACCAATATCCTCTAAAAAAATTTTGAGCACTTAAAGGCGTTTTCAGATTTTGCCGCATCGAAATGTGGCCGCCATGGCCGGAATTCGATCCCGCAACCTCGTGCTTAGCAATCCAACGCCATAGCCACTAAGCAACCACGGCGGCCCTGTGTCACACTCAGCTTTGTGCCCTACGCACCCCCCCTCATGGCATGCCTATGCAGCATTGCCTTGGGACAAATAAATAAATTAATTAATACGTAATCACAAACAGCTTTGCCACACCCTCCTTTGTACCGCGACATGCCTTCGTGTTGTCCCTGTCTCCTTTCCACCCTCACCGACGTTGGAGGGGTGGAAGGGAGACTGGAGAAGGGCGACTAAGGCGGCACAAAGGTGAGGGTGGATAAGCCACTGTTTTTTTTTTCTTTCCTGGATTTCAAATGCCTTTTCTTTTCCACACAGACACCCAGGGCCGTATTCTGAAACGTTCCATTTCGGCGAAATATCTTTTTTTTCGCTTTCAGGCACGCGCTGATTGGCTGGCTGAGCAAAACCACAGAAGAAGTAGCGCCACCTAGTAGTTACGGTGTACGTCACTTAGACGTCACGGTGTTAGTGGGTGCTCCCGACATGTACTGAATAAACGAACACGCCTGTGTTGTACTGCGGCCGATACATTCGAAAACAACACACCCGAGCCGCTCAGCACTCGCACGGTGCGCCCTCTCGTGTGTTTTGCGAAGCGTTCAATTGCGCGTGTTGGTAGTGCATGCTGACATCACGGGTAAGAAGCCGGTTGACTTATTGAACGCTACTTTCGCCTAGGCGAAATATCGCCGAAGTGGAATGTTTCAGAATATGGCCCCCAGTAGCCAGAATTAATTGTAATAGCTAATAATAGCGACACGGGAACATTGTAGTAAGTGGTTTATTTTACCACAGAACTTGCAGGAAAATTCAGGGTGGGGCAGTTGCTCATTGTTACATTCAAGTATTGTTAAAACTGGCAATGCTATGAGTGGGTTCGACTATGCTTCTTTCTGTCTAAAAATGTTCCAATGTTTGTCCCCTTTGTTTTTCTATGCAACCAGGTTATAACAATAGGATTTTCTGGGCACTTGAATATTCTTACAGGTGGGTTCCACAGTATACTGCCCTCAAGTCAGTAACATGCACCTAACTCTCGCTATACAAGAAAATTTTCACATTCCACACCCATCAAAACACAACTGTCACAGCCTAACCTAGCAGAGACAGAGAAAGAAAACAGCTGATTTCAGCAATGCTGCTAAATTTTAATCAGCATGAACATGCACATTACAGCCTATTAGCAAAACAAATATTCGCTGCTGCACAATTAGTTCTAAAATGTGCAAGAGGCCAAGCAACACAATATTCTTCCATTTGCATTGTCAGGTTTGAGAAACGTTTATGTGCCCAAATACGCCAGATCCATGCAAAATGCAATTCTACAAGCATTGCTGATACAGATGAGAAAAAAAAAAAAAAAAGGAATGTATAAACGCAAGTCACCTCAATAATCTGTTAAAAATCTTTTTTCCAGGCCAGGAAAAAATCTAGCTGCACATTCAAGAAGTGTTTAAAGTTAAGAACTGAGCAAGACAAAATATCCACTGACCGGCAAAGAAGTCCCCCTCGTAGTCCTCAGGTGGTGGAACCAGAGGCGGGATTTCCATCTCCATAAGGCCTCGCATCATGGTCTCCAGGGCAGCTCGGCCATACTGCATCAAACACAGTGGTGTGAGCCATTTATTTCTATTCTTCCCTCTTAAAGCCTCCTAAAGACGAGCATACCTTGTTGTCAATGTTGAAACGAGAAAGGTCTCTGGATTCGCCGGCTCTCCTGTCACCGTGAGTCAGTGCACCCTGAACAAAAACAATAATGAAGTGCCTTTATTTATACCAAGCATGAATTCCACTCTAAAGTTGCTGGACCACTTGGAATGCCTCTTACCAAGCTCTCAAGACGTTTGGCCACAATGGAAGCAAATCTTCGTTCACCAGCCAAGTCAGAAATGAGGAATATGTACTCTGGGGCATTCACCTGGTTTGACCTGTGTGTACGTCCTGGAGGAAGAGAGCAGGTGTGATATCACTTCATTCTTTCACTGTTTTAGTAAGCACTGCATGTAAAATTTTAATACTACAGTCTTACCAAACTGCTGCACTGCTCTATCTGCACTCCACGGTAGCTCAAGGGTGATGTGGACCCTACGAGCCTGGTTTTTCGCTCTCCTGTCCGATTGCAGTGAGATACCAGAGCTCGCCGCCTCGGAGATGATGGCAATGTGCTGCAAAGATTCATAGAAACAGGGGAGTTCATTCTGAACTGCACCAGATACTTCCTGCAACTCAACACTTATTTGCAGGCCTTGACTACAATGTAAAGTGTGTCAGACAGCCCATTTTGATGCACACACCAAGCCTCCAGAAAACCTCAGCATGCCAGCCTGGAGATCACGGGTTTAGGTAAGGAAATATAATGTGGTTGTGACAGTTTCAGTGCAAGGGTTTCCGATCCAGTCTTTAAAGGGCACGACAAAGTTCCATCCCTCCTAACGCTGTTATTTCACAGATGTCATTTCAAGATTCAACTATCAGCATAGTAAGTTCGGAACAAAGGGATATACCAATGGATAAGTGAAACCTATAGGATTCTGTAAATATTTGAACCCTTTGTCTTTATGGACAGGGTTTAAATGCCCCAAAGCAACTCGAGGATTATGAGAGATGTCATAGATAGTATTTTGAATTAGTTATGGCAACTCGGCATTCTTTACCACTGATGAGTATAGTTGTCATGAGATTTTGGACCAATGTAATTGATCACGAGTATAGTCCCGAACAAAAATGCCTCACAAAGAGAAATTCACATACAGTTGAATCTCATTAATTCGAACACGCTTAATTCGAACCGACGCTGTGGTCCCGTCAAAGTTATGTGTATTCCAATGGGCGAAAACGCTCAGTAATTCGAAAATAACCGCGCACCAACAATACTCTCAGCAGCACGCCAAATCCGCGCACGCGCGTCGCCGTGCCGGCGCCGCCCTGAAGTTTCGTTCACTGCCGTTATCGGGATGCGAGAGAGAGAGAGAGATTGTGGTTGTGCAGAGGAAGAGACGCTATCGGGATGCGAGCGTTGGCCGGCGTGGGCAGTTTCGTGGCCCTTGCTCGCTATGTGCTTGCGCGGCACGATATTTCAAGACTCCCACCGTTCGTACAAAGCGCTATGGTGAACAAATACGCCAAAAATAAGTCCTTCTTTTAATTCGAACTTCTGTTAATTCGAACAAATTTTTGGGCCCCTTCAAGTTCGACTTATTGAGATTCGACTGTATAACCCCGATTTTACTTTAATTTTTTTTTTGAAATAGCACTAAACAATAACTCTGGTGGCCAACACCAGGTGAAACAGCACTGGTTAGGCCTAACGGTTAAGGCAGGACACTAAACTGTCGCAGGAAGATTGCCATCTATCGGTGATGTGCGCTTACTGAACAGTACAGGTTAAGGGGGGACGTGGCTTTCGATACCAACTTTCTTATTTCTGTGTGGATTTTTATGAAAATTGGCAGACTTATCCGCAATGTTTTTGTGATACTACTGTATAAATTTCATAAAGATATCTTTAGAACTTTTTTATGTACAATATTTTTCTCCTTCTGGCCTTGTTCCAAGCCTGAATCGCTTATAAATATGATAGAACACTTGTGCAAAGCACTGTGCATTCTAAGATGAATGGTTGAGGTCGTGACAGTCTTAGATTTTTTTATTTGCAACGTAATTTTTTTTAGTTCTCATTTTTTAAGAGGTGACTGTACCACAGGCCTTTAGGCTGTGGGCAAATAGCCGAATCATTAATAGTAGTAAAGTCAAACTGGAAAAGCAAGAGTGTCATGCCCTGGACAGTACATCCAGGAATACAAGGAAAAAAACGGAACTGAAATAGACCTAGTGGTCACGAAGAAATCAGTGGTACAAGCAAAGCAGGAAGCAAGAAAAGTCATTTTGAGAAAAAGGCTTTCAAAGTTGTACCTTAGATTTTACATTATCAAAAGGCACCGGGGTTGTAGTCTTTTGTGTCCTTTTCAGTGCGCGGCTTCTTGAGTGCCCTGCCTTTGGTTTGATGTGCCTTGCTTGACTTTTTTTTCCGCAAGACATCCTTTTCCGCTGCTCTGCGAAGAGCATGTTGTCCCGGTTGCAGTCCAAGTGTTGCACAATACTCAGCATACGCACGGCGGGCCCCAGCATTGTATTTGCAGACTGCCTCATGGACAGCTGTCTCTGTCGCAACCAATGACGCATTTTTATCTTTTGGCAGCAGCGACCATATGACCGAATGAAGGCTTTCAGCAGCGTTTTGGGTTTTTTTCCCTAGGCAACGGCTGAGGAGCTGCATGTCAGAAAGGCGTTGGTACACGGGCAGCAATGCTTCGGCAACATGCTTTCCAAGCCGGTATTTGTGAGGAGGTGGAGGGTTCTTCTCTGCTTCTGCAGCCTGATGTTGGCACCAACTTTGGGGCCCCTGCGGGCAAAGGTCATGATGGGGGTCTTGATCGGTAGATGTTATATGATAATATGTTGCCATCACGGCTTTTTGCATGTCTTGAACATTGTCGTTGTCACGCAGGGCCATTCCATAGTAATTTGTAAGTTTCTTTATTAAATCTTGAGTGAGGCCACCTTTCCCTCCAAGAGGTTGCCCTTTCTTGCCTTTTGTGACCAGAGCACGCAGAGCCGTCCCCATCCTTTTCTTGACGTGATTGATGCAGTCCTCCTTTGTAAATGGAATAAATCCATAGGTCTGGTCCTGACAGAGTGCTACAAAGGTTCTACTGTCACCATCACAAACAATGTTTGTATATCGCAAACCATGTTTGCTAAGGGACCTCCTGAATAGAGTCAATGCTGCTTCAACCTCCATTCTGCCAGAGTTCACATCTGTGTTTTTTTGGCAGACGTGTGATGCTTTCCAATCATCATAGCCTTCATCCCCTTCTTTGGGGCCAAGTGTGCAACCATGGCATCGGTTTGAGAGGACCACGCAGTCGAGCACCAGTCCTGTGAAAAATTCTATGACTGTGCCAACACCTATGTGGGATGTATGGCCACGTGTTAACCATGTCCCATCATAAACAACTGTTATATTGTTATTAAAGGTAGGGTCCATCTCCTTGTAAACATTGCGCACTGCCATCACAGCATCGGAAAAAATATTGGCAGCAGCTGTCTCACTGGCAGGTCTGAACTCAGCCTTGAGATGTTTCTGAAATGTTTTGTGATGCAACCCTCTATGGGAGACATTCATTATAGACCAGAAATCGGTCAAAGCTGTTGCCCCTTTGCCAATACTTTTCACAGCCTGTACTGCTCTCATATTGACATCAAAAATTTTGCGGCCTTCCTTTCGCGGCGATGACCACCCCTTCGCGACAGCGCCGCAAAACGCGCACGTCAGTATCATTTGCGCCGCTAACCCATGTCTCGTTCCCAGCTCAACTGAAAGTCCTGGTTGGGAGCACTGCTGGCACTTAGATTTGCCGAGAAGCGCGTTCAGGGCAGTCATCTGAACGATGAGAAACTCCTCCGCTTGTTCCGTACCGGCAAGCACCTCGCCTTCACCCGTCAGTTCCATTTTCCGCGCGGTCGCCGACACCGAACTTAGTTTTGCTTGCACTTTCGCGGCGACCTCCCGGGATGCTTCGGCCGATACAAAACGCGGCTCCAGGTGTGCCAGAATGGTGCCGCCCCTACTTGTAGACGGCGTAGCAACATCGTGCGAAGTGCCGAGACGAGAATCGGACACATCCGAGGCGCGATCGCTGGATGCATCTGACGGTGTGGAATGCGGCGCGACAAGCTCAACGGTGCCACTGCTGCTCGCACGAGATGTTTCGCCCGCGTATGAAGTGCCAGAGAGCGACTCCTCAACATCGTCGACACAAGTAGGCATTCCGGCCGCGTGTGAAGTGCTCGGCGGCGGCTCCTGAACGGCATCATCGGCACGCGTACGCCTCTTGCTCGCATGTGGAGTCCTCGTCTGCGCGTCTGCGACTTCTGGGCTATGCTGCTCAGTACGGCCACGCGACCCTGAAGCAGTCTTTTTCACCGTCGGCGATTTTCGCTTACGAGTGCCGTAAGCACGAGCCGTCTTGTACTTCAGCGGTCGCCGACCCATGGTCACCAGTAAACTTCCGAAACTACGCCCCGCAAGCGCTGATGAATGCGTCCAGCCGATATGTCCACCAGAGTAGCGTATCACATCACAAAGCAGCTTCCGAAACTAAGCTCCTCACGCACTGACAGCAAGCCGATATGTACAGAGGCGCGTATCACAACACAAGTCAGCTACGTTCCGCAAGTACTGGCGATCCTGGTGAGCCGAGATGCGAGGAGGCGCTTATCACTTGTGGAGTCCGCTTCCGAAACTACGCTCCGTACGTGCTCACGAACAATGCGAGGCGAAAGTCAGACGTGCGAGTCACGGGCGATATCAGATGTAAGCTTCTGAAACTACACACCGCACGTACAGACGAACATCGCGCGCCGAGAAGCGCGGCCTGCGCGCGGCGACGCGGTAGCAGAAGACGCGCACCGCCAACGAGGCCAATGGCGAAGCTCCAAATGGCCACGTGACGGGCGTGGCCAATCGGAGGCCTCGGAACGGCCTTGAAACATTTGCTTTTTGTGCGCTTGCTTCTGAATGGAGAAGGTGGCTGGCGCGGCAGATTTAAAGACGGAGAAATGCGCTTTCCAACAAGGGCAAAATGGCGGCGCTCGGTTGAGCCGTTGCGGAGATATCGTGGCTTGAAAAACGCCGTTTTTTCGCGATTTCCGCGGAATTTTTTCGCCACGTTGGCTGCTACAAAAATTTTTTTGAGCACTTCTACGCGGTTTTCAGCGTTCATATTTCGGAATCAGATAAAGAAAGAGTTATAGAAACGGAATATGTGCTTTTCGAAAAATCGATTTTTTGGTCATTTTTCGCGATACGAAAGCCGCGTCCCCCCTTAAGCTTGTGTGTCGATGGAAAGCCTCAATCCAAATTTGCGCAACACAACATAAACAGCTGGCGTTGCGCATTCAAGGTCGCACAGGCAAATGCGAAACACTCCCACAGCCTCAACGACCACAAAATTTGAAGTAGACTGAAGCACAACAGTGAACAAGAGCCTGTAAACAAATCTGCTGTGCTGCTGGAGATGTAAGAAATGTGGAACTTGCATTTTTTCATAAAAATATCTTAATGACATTTGGAAAATAAATTGACTTCAGAGATGAACCCGTTTCCTTTTGGGCAAGAACCATTTTTTTGTGTACATTGGTCAACATCTGGGGCTTGTGTGAAAGTTTTATGCAAATCGCATAACTATTCTATTTGCTTGTAAATTATTTGAAATTATTTACTATTTGCTTCGAACCAAAAAACTGATATTCACGCAAGCCTAATGCACATGTGCTTTCACAGTTAAGATTAGTTTCGTGTTCTTTCTTTGCCTGCTGCTGCTGCCTTGCACACCGGCCGCGTAGGGGGATGGTTGAGAACTCGCAGCAGGGGTACGAGAGACGAGATAGGACAAGGACGTCAACCACGTTGCGGTAGAGTGGGGCCACAATGCCCTCTGCAGGCCATAATTAGGCATGACCCCCCGCAAAAGCACTGCAGGAGCTGCCGCGCTTGCCTCTGTGCTCATGCGCAACAACATAACAGTCCAGGGAGCTGCAAGGAGAATGTCAGAGATAGAGGAGGCAGGGAATGGGTACAACCGGATCTTGTACCGACGTAGTTAGGAAACGGGTGATTAACCTTACCCCTCTGCGCTCATGGCAGTTTGCCTAACATGACACTGGATAAAAAAAATGCGTCGTCAGAAACCATTGCTCATTTGGCCTCTCTTCAGTAAAGGAGTGAGTGAATGGATGACGCGTCTCTCTGTGTTCTGTGTACTAAGTCGACAAACGCAAGTGGCACAGGCAAGGTAACATTTAGCATCACATCATGACCGTCGCATGCCATCAACATCACTGCCAAACACCGTCAATGAATGCAAACAGCCCAGAAAGCTTTCCTTCCATCGATTCCTACAGTGCGTAAGATCGGCATATTTTTTTCATAGCGTATCGAGCTACGCAGGGCGCTAGGCCTCAGTGGTATGGAGGGAGGCCTTTTTCAAACTTTGATTTCACATGATTTGGGAAATAAAGCAACCTTACTGAATTTTTAAAATGTTACCGCTTTTTTTTTTCAGAAACTTCTACAAACTTAAAAAAAAAAAATCCTAAACTTGGTACACTTTTCGTCATTTTTCACACTAAGAAAAGGGTAAATGTGTGCCTGAAAGCTCAAGACAGCAGTGTTGTTGCAGTTGGGGCCCCATTTGCAATGCTGCTGCCACAGCCAATTTTCGAACCTGTGACCGTGTTTCTCAGCTGCAAAATGCCATAGGCACTGATGTGAGTATGACCAATAGAAGAAATTCACAAAACCACCATGAGGTATGCGCACCTTCTCGCCATCCATGAACCTCTGTTTCTCAGTAAGGTTCAGGGTTTCCAAGGGCACGTCAACTTCAGAACGAGACTCGTACTGGATTGTGCCGTTGTCTGTGCTCACCACACGCCCCTTCCTGCCTGTCATCTGCAACACAACAAATGAATGCTTGGTCGCATGCTATGAAAATGAAGGCAAGCATTTTATGTATATTGCACAACCCAGGGTTATGCCTAGCTCTAGCACAGTTACTTTCCAGTAAAGACAATCTGCAATGGCTTAGTGAATCCGTCACAATACAAGCTTGTGAATTCCTCTGGCAATTATGACCCTAACTGCCAGGTTTTGAGGATAAGCACTGCCTGTCACTCCAATGCAGAAGGCACACAACACTATCTCCAGAAAAGGTAACTAAACAAAACAGATTAGACAGAACTAAGTCTGCATTAAGATCTCAGCCTCACTGAAGCTGCACTTGAACATCATGGTATCAAAAAGAGCAGCCGACACGAAAGATGTGTTTACACCTTTGATATAACAAAGCCACCTTGCGAAAATTATTGACCTGATTATTGAAAGTGACCTCAGTCACTGTGGAAATACATTCAAACCTAGCACAATGGCAAAAACCAGCAATACTTTAAGGGCTTGTGCAAGCCACGGTTGCCTGCTTTCCTCGTTTTGTGCAGGCTGGGCAAAGTGGAGCCATGAGAGTCACATTGCCACTGTGCCCTTGAAACTTCGTAACTCAGCAGGCAACGCCGTGGAAACTAGAGAAGCTTTTTTGCACTGGCTGGAATTAAGAATTAAAAATGGTGCCTCACATACATGATTTGGCATAACGCTGGGTCTGCACCTTTAGCCGTAATTTAATAATAAGTCATCCTACAAAGAACCAACTCATCTAAACTAGCTTGCTACAAAACTGCGCAGAGTGGCTCGGTTCTACGACTGCACTACTTCGGCATGTTCCACAGTGCACTGTCTGCATTTATGGCAAAAAAGATAAACTGTGCTGTACTGCAGATGTGGAAACAGTACGATTTAACGCCGTGTACACTCCTTACAGTAAAGCTGTAACAGATGAAGTTATTGAGTACAGGGCATCAGATATCTGCTCCTTTTTACAATAAAGCATGTGAAGTGGTATACTGCAGGGCTTCCTTAGTGTTGCCCTGTCATGTCTGCGTAATCCAGAAGCAATGATCGTGCCCACCTCAGCGACATTCTCGGGCCCGCCGAGTTCGTCAATGAGTTGGTCCAGTGTGTTAGGTGGAAGCTTGTCCCCGAGCTTTTCCAGCCGATCCAGCAGTTCCTGTTTCATGGCTGCCGCCTTCTTTTCACTGTCCACAGTGGGCACATTCCGGACGGCTGGCTGCGAAGCGGCGCCTGCGGCACCAAACACCATGTCAGCACTAAGGCGCATGTGAGAAACAAGTTCAGCGCATCTCAAACGAATAACAATGCAGTGCAAAGGTGAGGAAATAAAACTCATGGAAACAAGCAACTGCATTTACAATTTATGTGAAAAAGGCTTCTAACAATGTCACTAAAATAGAAAACAGTGCCGAGAAATGGCGCAGATGTGCCTATAATAATAAATAGTCAGTCACCAACTGATTATAGAGGCAGCTTTGTGGGATCGCTATTCACCCTACAAAAGTCATCTACAAGGACAACTGAAATTTGGATCCTGAGTGCATACTGCACCCTCACTCTGTAAACAAAATGAGCAGAAAGAGTTATATTTTTGTCCTCGAAAAGGAGAGTAGCAAGCCTTGTTGATACATTTAGTCAGTGAACACAGCCAAAACCCGGCACAACTCAAACCAAATGGAAATGCTAAGCTGTAAAGGCTGCATTTGCAGTTTGCTGTGCATGCCCTGCATGCAATAGCTACATGGTCTCAGGTGACTTCACTGAGACTTCACGTCGAGCACATTCAAATGGCGTCAACACACACCACCTTTGATGTTGGCACAGACGAGGGCAGTGATAAAGGAGGTAAGTGCTTGGCATCGACCTTTGCAAGGAAACACATGATCATTCGGCTGTCAACTACTGTTAACATTGTCAAAAGATGGGAGATTTGGTACATGCATTCACCAAAATTTCATGTACTTCTCGCAACAGTGGGACAACTGTCAAAATAAAGACTGAACAGGTCACAAGCAAGCTTATGTGCATGCAGCAACATGATGACAAGCTTTTCCGGCCACTTGTGGAATAAACACATTTCCTGGTGAATTTATTATTTTGGACTCCTAGTTATTAAGACTTGGCTATAGGAAGCAGACATCTAATTCAGGTCGCTGTTTTTTTTTAAATCAAAAATTGGTGAAAACTGCAAAAATTGAAAAAAGAAAGAAAAAAAAAAACATTTACAGTGAAACCTTGTTAATTCAACCCTCGTTCATTTGGAAGATCAGATAATTTAAATAGCACCGTTACAGCGGCGTCCCAGAGTGCGGGCGACGCTATCAGCCGCAGGGGCTGAGTACACGCGAAAGTGCAGCTGGCTTTGTTTAATTCGTACGGCCGATGTGAAGATACTGTCGACGTGGCATGAAGCTGCATCATTCATTGCCGACTCCTTAATTCATCAAAGTGAATTTTTTCTCATTCAAATTTGCTTTTTTCGATTGTCCGACAATGCGGAATGTTTTGCGGCCCCTTTCTGTGTAGGAAAAATTGATCGGTGACGAGCTATTTGCATAAAAATTCAAATTTCAATGCAATGAAATCTTGATGCAACGAAGCAAATTGCCGATTTCACCGACTTCATTATATTGAGGTTCTGTATGAAGCTTTGTAAGTCCGTAATAAATCATAATATCAGAAGTACACACTCGATGTGCTTTGTCTTCAAGGTGCCGATGCATGAAATGCCTATAGGTGCAAGTCTGAAGAGCCAACACACAATATGCTTGCGGGTCTGAGATGTCCCACAATCTGCGATGCGCTGAACATCGCAGATTACAACGTGCTAGGTCACGAGTGCTGTTGTAATCTGGTGATTGAGCTCTTAACTCTTTCCTTACCATGGGAAAATTTTATGTTTTTTTGAATGTTTGAGTTAAGAATATATTGTGCAACAGCCAATAAGTTTACAGTGCCATGCAGTTTATAAAAATGAAGGTATATGAATGTGCATTCAAAAATAATATTTATTTAAAAAATACAAAAAATGCCAATTTGCATAAAAAAATTCGTAAACAAAAAACCCCCAAAATTGTGAAAAAAAAAAATTTGGTTAGAAGTAACGTCTCTGGCAAAAAATTTGTTAGAGAAATTCCAAAATATACAAATTGTTGATATATCCCTTGGAAACATTTCTTTAAAGAATTATACCCGTAGATAACGTACTCTTGAGTTAAGAAAAATTACATGACGCATAGTGAATCATTCAATCAAGTACTTGGTTGGTCCTACTTATGATTTTTTTTTTCAAGAAAAAGAGTAAATTTACAGCATAATATTACATACAAAAACTAAGTTAAACACGCATTTCGAAAGTACATTTCCAAAAAGAAACAATAATTACAAAATACAAACAAAAATAAATAATGAAATTCACAGCAAACTTTCCTAATGATAGACATATCTTCAGAGAAAAAAGTTCTCTACGTCTGTTTGTCAAGGATATGCGTCTGTGCATATTTGTCGGTGTTTATAAATAGCATGAACGACCTCCGCCATTAAAGGACAGGCGAAAAAAATCAAGAGCTCGCGCCAGCCGCTTCGGACCCCTACGGAGTGTCATACCGAGGTCAATGCCCAGATCTCTCTGGGGCCGAAACTGGTGGCAGCACGTCTTGTCCAAATGAAGTGGACACACCATAAATAAAGAAAATAATAGTTTAGACACCTACAGGACAATTGAACCAGCTGTAGATATCAATAGACACAACGGGAGGCAGAATTTAAATTGCCAGTGGGTAACAGCTGATGTTCCCGGCTGATCTGCAAAGTTTTCTCATCTGAACTAAACTCCGATGACGCGACATTGATCTGCGAGTCATCACTGCTCGAAAAATCCAACAGATCGCTTCTAGGATTGTTGGGATCAAACGAAACTGCTTTCTTTCAAGTGCGCGCGGTACCGAATGTCGACGCCATCACACCACTCAAGTGCGCCTCAACCTTTGAGCTCACGCGCCCAAATCACCGCCGCACGATAAAAAATGTGAACCGCGCAGAAACAAAAACTCTACTTTGTATACAATCACCGAGATGGCGCTACGAGTCCAGGAGCGCAGCGCGTTTTTTTTTTTTTTAAATAGGCTCTCAAAAACATTGGTCACTAGTGATCGATGGCTAGTGCTGTGGTAAGGAAAGAGTTGATGTGAAGCATTCTTTGCCTCATTCTTGGCACTTTGCAGTAGGTAGGTAGGTTCCAGTCTTAAAGAAAAATAATGTGTGACTGATAATGGGTATCGAACATCTGCCGCCGAGCAAAGCAGCCGGGTTCTCTAACCATTAGGCCACAATCGCATGCATGCTTCCCTTGTTCCAATGCTAGGCAGCTATTTGAAACAATCCGTGCATGCACCCCGTGTTGCTTTGTCGTCTTCTTTCCTTGTGACAGTTCATACTTTTACCCACCGTTAGGTTGCACTACCTCCAGCACCAGCCCAGTACTGTCCTTGTAGCAGCTTACGCTACGCAGAAACTGTTTGACTTTATGATCATCTAAGTTAATCAAGTACAAAGGCCAATGTCGTGTTAACATACACCACATGAAACAGCCATATGTACAGTCAACCACAAAAGTTTGCGGACCACGCGAGCGCGTGCCAGACTGCCTATCCGCGCCACCTAGCAGTACGCCACCTAGCGGCGACAGGGGCGCTCTCCCGGATATGAGCCCTCTTGGTACTCGCCTGTCTGTTAATTTTTTATTCCCGTGCATGACATTGTTAGTTCGTTGTGTTGACGCAGAGCGCTGTCTGCGATAAGACCGCCACATATCTGGCTTGATAGCAGTATCGGAGCAATCACTGCAACCTTTGTCGACTGGTGTGCCAGTGGGTAGATAAGTTTCACGAAGCGCTGCGACGATTTTTTTACGCGACGTTTACTGGCGCACTTTGGTTGGCAGCATCTTGGTGCAATGAGTGTTGCTGCTTCTGCGTCTTGAGAGAAAGGGTAGGGAGGTGTTTCACTGTCATCAAAAATAAAGAAAAAGCGGATGCATAGAAAATTTTCTTTCACACATAGGCGCATCTTCGCATCAGTCGCTGAAAACGTAGTAGACTTGCTTCAGGCCACGTGGTGATTGCCTATTTGGAAAGATGCCGCTGCGTGTTCCACTTGACGAAAGAAGGCACATTGTGCGTTTATTTATAGAGGGAATACCTCAGCGCGAAATCTGCCGCCGAACCAACAAGAGCCGGACTGCCGTGAATAGGATTATTCAAGCTTTCCGCGACGATGACAGATTCACAGATATGGAGCGCAGTGGGCGTCCAAGGGCCACGACTGAGGAAGAGGACCGCCTGATTACGACCGCCATCGTGGCTGATCCTTTTCAAAGTGCAGAGGATATCCGAGAAGCGCTCTCGCTCACGGTATCGTCTGAGACTGTAAGAAGAAGGCTGAGTGAGCTTGGCCTGCAGTCTTTCGTAGCAGCACAGAAGCCCTGCCTCTCAGACAGCCAGCTACAAGAACGACTCATGTTCGCTACAGCAATGAAAGATTGGACAACAGAGAAATGGGGCGACGTCATCTTTAGCGACGAGTCAACTTTTTCCACGCGCTGGGACCAACGGAAGCGGGATTGGCGTCCACTAAACTGCAGGTGTGTTTACAGTGTATTGGCAGTTAATTCACGAAGCTAATTCTGCATCACAACATGTTTCACGTAAAATGAGCTTTTGGACATTACGAGATTTTTCTGTAGTGGTATTATGTTGAAAACATTAACGATTGTTTCATAGTACTACTTACTCTGAAGCTAATTAAAAGCTGCCAGTGGGTCTTTCAGTACTATCTAATGATATTTGCACGTTTTCTATTGCAACTCTATAACAGCATTATAAAGTTCATACGCAAGAGGAATCACAACATTTTTAGACGCGCCGCTGGAACCCAATTGTATGCTATTTCTTGCAGATATCTGCCTAATTACACACAGAGTGTTCTATCCAGTGGACGGTGTTCCGTGAGCGTGTGGGGAGCAATCAGCAAAGATGGCCTTGGTCCCCTTGTGCGTCTGGAAGGGCCCTTCACTGCGTCACGGTACTGCGACGTCATCACTAGACACCTCGTTCCGTATGCGCTGGACGGTCCCTTCAGCGACGGCTGCTATTTTTTTCAACACGACCGCAGCCCGATCCATAAAGCACGTATCGTCCAGTCATTGCTAGAAGAACATGCTGTTTGCCAGCTTGAGTGGCCTCCATGTGGCGCCGACTTGAATCCCATAGAAAATGTCTGGGCCATGTTGAAGAAACGGCTGTCCACACGAGCCAACCGTGGCCGCGCGGCCGATACGCTGTGGCAAGCGATCGCACAAGAATGGGAAAGCCTGCGCGGTCGACCGGAGATTACTGAATCTTTGTACGAGTCGATGCCCACACGCATCAATAAGGTGCTAGAAAACGGCGGACATTTCACTTCCTACTAGATCATTGAGAGACCTATGTTTCATGACACTTCTGTAAATGTCTTGTGAATAAATTCATCCCCTTCAGACACGAATTATGATGCACTGTCTGCAAATGCGTCAAATGCGCATGGCATCATTTCAAGACGCTCACTATTGCATTCCAAGAAAGAAGATGAAGCAATGTGCTGTTTTGTGCGAGTTTCAGTAAAAAAAATTTATTAGCGTATAACTCATTATCTAATTATTCTGAAATCCGTCAGCTTCAATGCTTGCATAAAAAGAATCAACTATTAGGCCCGAAACGCATGCACACTTGCTTTTTCGGTTGTATTCGTGTCGACCGGAGAAAAAAATACTCTTGACGTTGGTCTTGGAACGCGGCACGTCGAACGATTGTCTAACATGGTAGTGTCTCCAGCAAAGTGATCATCTGCAGCAATACGCAGGACAATGAAGTTAACTGACCGCTGGTTGTCCCATCAGGAAGCGGACACGAATGTGCACACCGAGTTTTAGGTCATTTGAAGAAACACGTGGCGTGGGACGCGCCTCCGAAGTTCGAGTCCTCAAACGAGGACGCCGTGTCGCAAAGGGTTATAAAAAGAGTCATCGCACCCGATTATTTCTTATTTTTCTAAATGTAACCACTATAGCAGCGCGGTGGTTCGGGCTTTGCGCAGCAAAACCTGGGCGCAGGCGATCAAATCCCGGCCGCTACTGTCACTTAGCAATGGGGGAGGAACGGAAAAATTCTGCCTACTGACTAAGCATCTGTGTCCCATGGCTGCCTCACCGCTCACTCACGCACTCACGAAAAAAAAAAACAGCGTGGCTACGCGAAAATAGAACTGATAACAGCCGAAGAATACGCTGTCTGATTACTTGTACTGATATTCTGCTCTCAAAATATAAGCAAGTAGCCCTGGCTAACAAAGAGCGCGTCACGTTGAAAGAGATAGGTAGAAAATATTTGCGCACAGTGCGAAAATAGACAGGCCATAGATTTAAGGAGGGATGCGTCTTCAACGTAGCGCTGCTGTCGATCGCTGGTGACGTAGCGGAAGTGTCGCGAAGAGGCTCTTGGCCACGCGCTCGCGTGGTCCGCAAACTTTTGTGGTTGACTGTACGTACAAATGTATAACACGCAGTCGCTGAATGACTTCACAATTCGTGTTTCTCTCCCTTACACTCGTTACACTACCCATTTAGAACCCCAACAATCACCATCTCGTAGGCTCGTGGCTAACGGCCTGCGTAGAAATAATGCCATTGCCTTCATATGACCGTCTACAACGTGGTGGTTGTCCCACAGTGTGTAGGATCTTTTCTTTTTTAAGCATAGAAGACTTCCACAGATGGCTGCCAAGCTGATGCGTAGTAGCTGGCCGATCTGTGATCACCAAACGAGTGCAAACATGAAACTATGTCATTTTAAGTGATGTAGACCTTGCAAGGCACAAGGAGCAGAAAAGGCCTCTACGGAGTGAGCGCTGAACCAATGGCGAAGCGCACTGGAGCCATGTGGCAGATGCATCCAATTGGAGATCTCAGAACAACCTTCAAAAATTTCCCTTTTGTGAGCTTGTTTCTGTGGGGAGATACCTAAGTGGCAAATTTGAAGACAGAGAAGTGCGCTTTCATGCAAGACCAAGATGGTGGTTTTTGGTTGTGTTGTAGCAGATAACGTGGCTCGAAAAATGTCATTCTCTCATCATTTCTGCAAAGTTTGTCACCACCTTGGCTGATGCAAAAAATTTTTAGAGCACGTCTATGTAGTTTTCATGGAAGATATTTCACAACTAGATAAACAGAAAGCTATCTAAACTGACAATGTGATTTTTACAAAAGCTTGCTGCGTCCCACTCAAGACACCTAAGCGGACTGATGTGATGTATGATACACAGTGAAATCTACCACTAATTTTTCAATACGACTTTGGCAAACCTTTCGTAAACATTGAAACAGTTTCAAGTAAGCTGCACATTCATAAATCAAATTTGTCCACTTTAAATTCTCTAACAGGTGCAGCTTACAGAACTGCAAGATCTCTTTTCGGTGGAAAGTTACAAATTTGTAAACTTCAAAACTTCGAGCTATATTTTTTAAATATACCAATTTTCAAGAAATTTCGTAAAAAATTACGTCTTAAAACACAATTCTGCTTTAGAGACTAGAATTTCAGTTTTCTGTAAAATTTCTACATTTCCGTGAGCATTTCTGCATTTTACATAATTAGGCAAATCAGATTTGGCCTCGAGCTCAAGCTTCCTTTTTAAAAGGAGTAACATCACGGTCATCCACTTACCATTTCCCATGGATTTATCGTGCTTTTTCTTCTTTTTGGTTTTTTGCTTCTTACTTTTATTCTTAGATTTGTTCTTACGACTTGCCCAGGGATCTGAAAGAGAATAGTTCATTCAGTGTACAGTAGAAACCCGCTAATTGTTTTTCAAGGGACCGGGGAAAACTAAGTTAACAGGCTGGAAAACACAAAGGAAGGCCTCAAATTGCCAAAGCATTATCAGAAACAGCTCTGAATGGCTGCCAGTAGAGTTATGAGACGTCTCGGTGCCCAGGGACAGTGTGTGTAATTAAGAGACATTTACAATTTTCCGCGACATTGGCCCCTTTCCACTCTTGATATGCTTCATGGTATAAAGCGGCTTTATTGTGACGAAGCTAACTGAAAATAACCATCGATTATGCACTGCATATAAGACGCGTGCCAGCGCGAAAATAAATGTAGCCATGTGCTCAGCGGATTTGGCACAGTGCGTGTGGTTCCCGGCAGGTTTCAGCCGATGCACACTTCGGGTGCTTTGCCAACTGCTCTGTACACGTCTTCTCCTGAAAGCTCCTGGCTTTTCCGCTACACTGCTAAATTTATGTGACTGTCGCATTCAAACGCAACGCAAGATGAGGGAACATTACAGAAAGCAAACGTATCAGATGAGAACATACGGTATTTACTCGAATCTAACGCGCACTTTTCCTTCCGATAAAACAGGTCCAAAAATTGCATGCGCGTTGGAATTGAGTACGACCCTAAATCTGCGTTACCATATAGCAGTCTGCATTTCAAAATGGCAACCTGGCACGCGCGTCGAGCCTAGCTACCGTAGCTTCCTCCATGTGCAGTACATGAGCTTAGGCAATAGTCTACCGTCTGTCTTCACGTTCTATGCGTCTGCTCTATCAGCATGAAGTACTGAATTCATCACGATGCCACATTTAAAAGGAAAGTGATCATGTGTACGGACACTGACGGAAATCGGGCCACATCACAGGCGTTCGGAGAATCCGAAACTTGCATTTGGAACTGGCGCAAACAGAAGGAGAGGATTTTGGCCAGCAACGCAATGCGGAAGGGTTTCAGTGAACCGAAGCAGGACGTAATCTGCGACGATCCACTTCGGCAATACGATCGCCTTGGCCCTATCTTGAAAGCAATCTGCGACGGGGAAAGTCTACCGCGCGCCGTGTTTTCGCCGCTTATAGGTCGTCGCGTTGAAGCGAAGAGGCATGATAGCACGAAGGTCAATTCGCTCGCCACGCTTCATCACTCGAGCGTTTTGACAGTTCGTTTCCGCGGTCAACGAGCGAGATGTGCTCATGTTTGCATGTGCGCACGTGACACCGTGCTTGTAAATTTATTAGTAAGCGTGTTTGCAAGTTTATACGCCCGATAAAACTGCTAACCTTACTTCGTATAGCGGTCTACTAATTTGCTATTGCATTCGATGCTTCACATTTCGGGCGAAACTGCGACTTTTTTATTTATTGCAACTTCAGTGCATCGGGAAGAAATTTGTTTTTCCAAATGAGAGAAAGTTGTATTTCTGTTTGAAAGCATGAGGTGTATGGTACTGTAAAGGACTTTTTTTTTTATCGTCACGGAAAATGGGTGCACGTTACAATAGAGTAAATACGGTAATACATGGGAGGCAATGGGATTTAGATAGGGACTGCGAAAATGCAACACAGCGGAACATATCAAAAGAGTTTCACTGTATTTAGTTTATGCTCACATGACACTCAAACACAACGCAAGATGAGGGAACATTACAGAAAGGAGACGTATCAGGTGAGAACATAATACATGGGAGGCAATGGGATTTAGGTAGGGACTGCGAAAACGCAACAGAGAGGAACATATCAACAGAGTTTCACTATATTTAGTTTGTGCTTACACGAGACCCAAGGTACCCATTTTGCCTTAAAAATACATTGGCCAGCAAAATGAAGAGGCACTTTGTTACACAGAGAAATAACTAGAAAAGTCTAACTTGCCACCACACCGCCCAATGCTTTTGATCAGGTGCTCAAATGCACTCAAGAAAGTCCAAAGAACAATATGACGACTTTTTAAGGGACTTCTTGTAGGAGATGCTAAGTCCCAAGTAGTCTAAACTTGGTGGAAGGATTGAGTGGGCCAGTGATATAGATCTTGCACACTGCATGAAATCAGTCCCGGAAATAGTAAAACAATACTAAAGCGACGATCTTGTTCTTGGCATATGGGTTTCCAGTAACAACAGTTCTCGAGAAGAGCCCAGAATTACAAAAACATCAACTGAACAATGAAATTTTCAGATAATTTTACAAGTTCCCATTATTGAAGCTAATGAGAGAAAGATCAGTTTAAAAAAAAATGGCAGCACAGGTGAAGAAGAGCCCTCACCGTCGCTGTCCGAGTCATCACCGAACGGGTTGAAGTCATCTTCTGCATCCGATTCGACAGCCGAGCTGCCATCCGACTCCTCTGCTGCCGAACTGGACACAGACGGCTCAAAGTCGCTCTCCGGCTCACTCTTGACCTCAACGTCACTGTCATCGTCATCACCCGAGGAAGCCTCCCTGTAGCGCTTCACCCCCTGCCGAGCCTGTCGAGCACTCTTCCGCTTGTGTCCCCCCGACGAAGATGACGGGGGCGGCGAGGGGCTTAGTTCATCCACAATGCCACCCAGCCCCAGAAGCTTCAGAGACTTCTTGCGGTTGGGTGCCGGGAAATGCTTCTCGATGAGAGTCTGCAAGACTCCCCTGCAAATACAAAGTTATGAGAGACCTCAGCAATATCCAGGGTTGTCTGGATGCCACAAAACGCCACTTGGTGGCTTTACAGAGAAGCAAACAGTGATCAAATATCGCTTTCTTTGACTCGCAGCACACCACTTGAGCATTTTGGATGAGAGTGGTATGTTAACTCTTCCAAGTTACCCACAGCATTTAGTTTAATGCCTTCCATGCCATGGACGAGCAGTTTATCCGCATGTTTCTGTCAAAAATGGCCACGGACGAGCTCAGCTCCTCCAGGAAACTTGTCACCGTTCCGTGCAATTTTTTTGTATAGCGCTGTTAAAATTCAAGTTTTATAACAATTTCCACGGTTGAAAATTTTGGCCATCTTTGGTCAGAATTTAGGATAGTGTGGCACAGAAAGGCTTAAGGGGGGACGTGGCTTTTGAAATCAACTTCCTTCTACAGTCGAATCTCGTTAATTCGAACACGCTTAATTCGAACTGCCGGTTTATTCGAACTGACGCTGTGGTCCCGTCAAAGTTATGTGTATTTCAATAAGAGAAAACGCTCGGTAATTCGAGCGCAAAAGCATTTGCGACGGTTAATTAGAACATACCGCGGACCGACAATGCTCTCAGCAGCGCACCAAATAACGCGGCGGCGCCTCCGAACGGCATTGCTCCGACACCGCCATAGAGCAAAAGCTTAGGAGAGACCCCTTAATGCAGCGGCGGAGGCCCAGTCCGGCCAACAAAACTGCCCACGCCGGCAAACGCTCGCTTTCCGACAACGACGGACAACCAAACTTCAGGGAGCGGGTTAAGCTGGCGCCGGGCCGACTGGACCGGCAGTGCCGGCACCCACGCCAGCAAACGCTCGCTTCCCGATAACGGCAGAAAACGAAATTTCAGGGAGTGGGCTAATCTGCGCCGGCATGGCGGCGGGCACGCACGGAGACAGTCGAAGGGGAGGGAGCTGCGAGGGAGTTGAGAGAAGAGGGCGAGGGGAGCCACCGAAGCCACTGCCACCGAAGCGGCAGAGTTGCCGAGGCCAAATCAGTGCGCGTCCGCCCGTCACCATCCGGCACCGTCCACTCCCTGAAGTTCCGTTTGCTGCGTTATCGGGAACCGAGCGTTGGCCGGCGTGGGCGGTTGCACGCCGCGATATTGCACGACTCGCACCGTTCGTTCATCCCGTGCTATGGTGCTCGAATACTTCAAAAATACGTCCTTTCTTTAATTCGAACAAATTTCCGGGCCCCTTCGAGCTTGAATTATCGAGATTCGACTGTATATGGATTTGGTGAAAATTGGCAAATACAGTCGAAACCCGCGATAATTAAATCCTACGACTACGAAATTCTCGCGACAACGAAATATTTTCTTATCCCCGGCGAACGCCCATAGGATTCAATGCATTTAGAACCTCTCGACAACGAAATGTTGCCAACAGCAATCCCGCCACAACGAAAATTGACGGGACGTTTCCCCACCCATTATCTACTCAAATGCCATTGCTTTACACTTAAATTGCCAGAGTTTGCGATTAACACATCCACGTCAAATACGGCAGTGATTAACGCAGAGAAGTATGGCACATACATACGATTACTCAGAGTCGCAGCTTGGGTTCTCAGGTATATCCGGAATATACGAAAAAAGAGACGAATCGTCGGAGATCTGAGTTTTGAGGAACTGAAGAATGCTGAGATGACAATAATAAAACTAGAACAACACATACGAGAAAACATCGTACAGAGCAAGAGGATTCCTATGAAGACAACAAGGATGTTTCTTCATGGTTCAGAAGTCTTCCGTACCATGAAGCAAGGTCTGATAAGACACAAAGGTCGGCTACTTCAAGGTGGATTATCATACAACGAAAGACATCCTATTGTGCTGCCAAAGTGGACGGCTGGTACAAAGCTGCTGGTACGCCACATCCATCAACTCACGCTGCATGGAGGAATAAGCGTCACATTATCACAGCTTCAAACTAAGTACTGGATAATACAAGGAAGACAGCTGGTGAAGATAATTCATGGATGTCTAAATTGCCAACGATTTGACGCCAGACCACTGCACCAAGGCACTACAACACAGTATGTTGCAATATTTGTATGTGCTACTACACGAGCTGTACATCTCGAAGTTGTGGACAACACGACAACAGAAGCATTCTTACATGCATTCCGAAGATTTACAGCGAGACGAGGGCTATGTTGCATCATTTACAGTGACAACGCAAGGACATTCAAGAAGGCCAACAGAGACATCAATCGTATGTTAAAAGAACTACAGGAAGAAGACTCCAAAAGAGCAAGCCAAGGAGATCAAATAAAATGTAAGTACATCGCAGAACAAGCACCTTGGTGGGGAGGCTTTTATGAAAGGATGGTACTGAAGCATGAAATCAACAATGACGAAAGTTATTGGAAAAAGACCTTATCAAGAGAAGAGATGCAAACACTAGAGTGTTTTAGTTGAGCGTCTTTACGGTCCGCTCCGCTCCGAGTTGCCCCGCTAAGCCACAGCGGAGCGGCGGGCGACTTTCACGTTTTAGTTGTGTGTTTAGCGTAGCGGAGCGGACCTTTCGTAGTTGCAGCGCCCTCTGGCCAAAGTCAGCGTAGTGAAACGAAATAAAAAGCCGTTTTGTCACTTTTACAAAGTAAGACGAGTATATATAACTTATTTGTTCATGAAGTATCTAGACGGGTGCTTGTAATGCGTTACCGGTCCATTTTATCGAGTGGGAAGTGAAGCGTCGACTTGGTGAACGCCACGTGATAGCCAGCGAGTTTGCATTTCGAATCCAATCCAATCCTTTCTGACGCCAGTGCGCTGGCGACGTTTTTGGTAGCTGTGCTGTTCACTTTATTTTCTTAAAGAAACAGTTGGAGGTGTATTATATAAGTTATTCGTGCTCGCACGACTAGTGCATCGATGCAAGGTGCTTCGATGCACGCGCGAGAGAGGGCGCGTGCATCGACCACACTCGCTAGCGGAAGACGGCAGCAGCGCTCCGCTTAGACAGCTTGTAAGCGGACCGTGTTTCTCGCTCCGCTAGCCCGCTTGCGGCTAAGCGGAGGACGCATGCGCATTCGTGCTTTCGCTCCGCTCAGCAGCTAAGCGGAGCGTAAAAACGCTAAACTAAAACTGTCTACTAACAACTGAAGTTGAAGCTACCCTTAATAACAGACCGTTGACCTATGTATACAGCGAACCGGATGAGACTCTACCTATTGTGCCGGCTGATATAATAGGTGGAAAGCATAGGATCAAAGACAGTACCGAAGGTGAAAAAAAGGTCAGCATAGAAGAAATGTGGAGAAATAAGTACCACCACATTGCGCTTGCGTGGGCACCACCATTTTTCTTTACAAAAACAGCACGGTGCCGGAAGCAGCTGCTCGCGCCGGAAGTTGTCGCTAGCCCACGTCTTACACGCTTGTTTAGACTGCTTTTCCTTTCTTTTTTGTAATGAACAGCCGCATCACCATCGACCTGTTCATTAGCAGATTCCGCCGCCACGCATCACCGAAGAACCGTTTAATAAGAGTGACACACTCATGTCAGACGCTGATGTCGAGAAAAGTACCGACAAAAAAGGTAGCTCCATGTCGCCTCCAAAGTGCAATGTTTCTTCCCGTTTGTTTGTTTGTCACATTATTTGTCGTGGACAATGCAACTGTATTGCTTGACGCAGACACCTGAACTATGTCAAAGCGCAAGCGCGCTCAAACGACACCATTCGGAAAGTGCAAAGTGCAACCGTGTAGCACGGCCACGGCGTCTCCCCGCTAGTACGGAGGTTACATTTCTCCCCGCGCAGAGTTACGGCCGCAGAAAGAAATGCGAAAGAGACGTGCACGGAAAGAAGGGTGAAAGAAGGAAGAGACGTGCCTCCGTTGCCTGGCGACACTTTTCTGGAGCATTCGCTCGCAAAACCTGATGCGTCGTCGCCTCAGCACTAGAGTTAAAAATTTTTTTTTGTTTGCATTTTCTTTTTCCGCAATAATACTTGAGTAATGGATTGCCAACTTGCCCGGAATGCTGCTCTCATTAACCATCTCAGATTTTCCGGACCCATACCCTGTAGCATCCGCTCTCTGCGACTTGTCTGTTAGCCTACAATTTTGGCAGCCGTCAAGGATACACGGAAATCTAAGAATCACCAGATTTAGGAATTATTAGTTCGTAGTAGTGAGGCATTGTTAACATGACAAGGAAACTGCATAACGATTGTTATTCCAGGGTTCGTACAGTTTTCCAAGGCAAAAATTCAAGGATATTCCAGGACTTTCCAGGACCTGTCACCGGTTTTTCAAGGACTCACAGCGGCATCCAAAGTAGGATTTCTTTACTCTTAACATTTCCAAAAATGCTGTTTTATTGCACTTACAATAAATAAATGTATATCACAATTATAATAAAAATGTCTAGCCTTGATAACTTCTCAAGATCACAACACAACATGAACACCTTACAACAGCGGCTGAGATTTCTCCAGTATAGGCTGGGTAATGTTAACCAAAAATATTCAAAACATTTAGCCTATGGTTATTGCACTAACATAAAAAGAAATAAATGTATATCCCAATGATGTTAATAATGTCTAGCCCTGATCATTTTGAAAGTTCACAACAATACCAAAAAAAGTTCACAAAACATAATGTTTCCAACAGCTACTCTGACTTCTCCAGTATTAACTGGGCAAGTTTACCGAACATTCCCAAACAATTCTTGCTACACATCCATTATATTATACAAAATAGATGAGAAATGATCAAGGGACAAAACATGTTTTACAGAATTGCAATATTCAAGTCCGCAATATTAAAACTTAACGCCATGAACACTCACAACAGCTGCTCAGGCTTCTGCAGTATTAGCTGAGCTGGTTTATCAACCATTTCCAAAACATTCAGCATAATGTTATTGCAATTATACTATATTATCATAAATAATATCATAACAAACCTCCCCCCAAAGGCACCGTGCACCAGTGGTAAAGTTGCTCCACTATAGCTCTCTTTAGCTTCACTAGCTTCACCTCGCGCGCAAGAGTGAAAGTGGGACAAGGCAGACCGAAGGGCGTGGTGTGAAACGTACAGCAGGGTGAGGAAAGCAGCGTAAACACTGCCAGCCGAGCCAGCACTGAAGCGTGGCATGGGTCTCTCGCTCCGTTCGCGGTCTGACGCAGTAAAGCCTTATCTTTTTTCCGCGCAGTTCTGCAAAACGGAACCATGTGTGCTCGCGCCGGCGTATTGTTTTTGAAATAGGGAGTTTGTCAGACCAACGCCGATCTACCAGAGAAAGGAGGTCGCAATGCCGATATCAAAGTGCATTGCTCAAGAAATTCAAGGATTTTCAAGGAAGGAAAAAAATTCCAGGACTTCCAAGGGCCTTGAAAACGCACTTTTCAATTTCAAGGGTTTTCAAGGATTTCAAGGACCTGTACGCACCCTGTATTCTGAATTTTGGCATTAAGTTCTCATTTTGCTGACTATTTCTTCATTTGTACTGTGTTATTTTGCAAAAATCAAATTCTCGCGACAGTGCAATTTTTCGGTATCCCCGCCAATTTCATTAATGCGGGGTTTAACTGTTTTTATTATGTCTCCCTGATGCTTCCATAAAATTTTCAGAGTGATACCTTGAGAACATTTTGTTCAGCAGAATTTTTCTCCTATGCATTTCCTGGAGGGCCTGGGGTGCTTAAAAAATGCAATGGAAGGCTCGTTGAGTATTGACTGCATAGCTCAATGCGTGCTGAAGGTCGCAACCATCAATCTTTCTTTTTTTTTTTTGCAGCACATTTTTTTGGATTGTCATTTTTGTGTTACCTTCGCCTCAAGCACAATTTTAAGGTGAATGAATAGCCACGCCATAAATTTATAAAAAGACAACATAAAAAAGTGAGAATGTCACAACCTGCACTGTGGCCCAAAGAACATGACAAAGAAAGCTGAGTAAAAATAGGCCAAACAGTAGCAAAGAAACCGGCTCCAAAGGCTGAGCAGAAATGAAAAAAAAAAAAAAAGAAAATCAGTTTTGAGATAATGGCTCTCAAAGTTTCACCTTCTCTTCAGTTCTCTAAAAGGCACCAAATTTGTAGTCTTTCGTATTTTTTGCGTGGTCTGTGGCCTTCATGTGGCCTCTGGCCTTGGGTCCAAGGAAGCCGCGCGCGATGTGCTTGATCGCCAAGTCGGAGACGCCTATGTGCAAAATGCTTAGCTACGGACCCAAGGATTGCGTGCGCGATGTGCTTGGTCACGAATTGCAAAACACCAATGCTGAAAGGCTTAGCCACATGTCCAAGGATTGCACGCGCAAAGCTTGGTCGCAAAGTTCATGTTGGAGATGATCGAATGCTTAGCCGCGGTTCTGAGATGTCCAGGAACTGAGGGATCAGCCACGCTACTGCGATGTCCGCTTTGCACTTGTTTTGACAGTCGTCAAGATTACAGAGACTGTCTAGAGCTTGCGAGGTGTAAAGAGCCAAGCAGATGCCGCCACTAAGCAGCAAGCACCAGACCAATGGCGAACCGCACTGGAGTCATGTAGCGGGCACAGCCAATCGGAAACTCCGAAATGACCTTATAACATTTGCTTTTTCTGCGCTTGTTTCCGTATGGAGGGGGTAGCTGAAGCGGCAAAATTGAAGACGGAGAAATGCTCTTTCAGACGAGAACAAGGTGCCGGCGCTCGGTTGCACTGTTTCGGAGATATTGTGGCTTGAAATATTCTGTTCTATAGCAATTTCCTCAAAAATTTTTCACCACCACGACTAATGCAACAAAATTTTTTAGAGCGCTTTTATGTCGTTTTCAGTAATTATATTTTAGAATCAGATAGAAAAAGATTTATAGAAACTGAAAACGTGATCTTAAACAAGATTCGATGGCCAAATATTATTATGGGAAGGCCACGTCCCCCTTAAAGGATGGCTACAGAAGACCACAGTAATACCACACCATGAAATGAGCACATCATAACAAGGTGCACAATTGTGTAGCCACACTCACTTTGCCGTAGAGACGAAGTCCGAGAGTTCACCACCTTGTTCCTCTAACTGTTCCAGTGTCCTAGCCTCCCCCGTAGACTGCAGGCCAATCACCACACACTGAAGGATGAAAAAAAAAAAAAAAATTGCATGTTATGTTTTGCATGGTTGTCAAATGCACACAGAATTTGTTCAGCACCTTCACTACAAGTGCTTAGTCATGTTTCAAACTCTAGCATGGCAATTCTCTGAGAAGTTTCAAGGATCCACAAACAAGCCTCTAAATGCTGTGTGCAAGTGTGTGCCTTATAAACAGAATGAAGGCCACAAAACTCAGTGTTGAAATTTGGCAGTACAGTTTGCGTGTATCAGTTAACACAACACCAATTTGTGGCTATTATTGGATGCACCTACCTCCTTACCACTGTAGTACCTCTATCACTCTCCTGTGTGTCAGGTTCTGCTATCTCTTTTACAAACATCCAAAATCAAAACTTATTCAAGGTGTGAAAAGCCAGAGGTATGGAATAACAGGATTACAAATTATCTTCTAAATGATGTGTCAGAAGGCAAAAGTCGCACACCGACATTGAGGTGTTACCATGAAACATTATATTATGGCAAGAAAAATTGCTGATAAAGCACACCCATGCCCACAGAGTGACCCGTTGCTCACCTTATCGTTTTTGACGGCCTCTCGGGCAAGGGACACCACGTGTGGCACCTTAGAAGCGATGCAGAGGTACTTGAAGAAACGCTGATGAGAGGCCCAGAACTGGCCCCACATTGTCTTCTTGATGCGCGAATCGCCCTCCATCAGCTCGGCTGCCTCTTGGAACATTGCACGAGCATCCACCCACTGCATGGTAGCAAACCATGATTAGAAAAGGGGCACAAGGGTGCAATGACACCATCAGCCTAAAGAGGTTTACCCTGGTCCTCTGTAGACCAAAATAATTTATTGCCTGCCAATTTTGATCTCGTAACTACATACTGCAAAACCTCGTTAATTCAGATTTCACGGGAGCGAAAAAGATGTCTGAATTAATCAAATGTCAAATTATCGAGGGTATCATGAAAACAATAGACTAGTGCTTACTACGTCAACACTCTTTTATGTACTGAATGAATCAGCAAATCCTGTTTCTATTATGCACAAAAGCAGTGCGAAAGCTGAAATTCTCATCATCTCGTGACTGATTAGCGCTCGCAGCTGCGAAGGCCTCATGACTTCATTCACAGTGCGGCTGCGGCACGCGCCTTCATCTGAGACACGTGTTTCACTACCGTAAGCACATCCCAATTATTGCAATAGCAATTATATGGACACTCCAAGGCCATTTCTGCCATAGGCATCATCGCCGCCATTGCCGTGAGGATCCGTATAAAAGTCCAACGGCGATAAAATCGTCGCCACGCAGCACTGTACACTGTATGTGCGAGTGAAAGCGTACGAGGGTAAGCCATCAATCGCGGCTCAATGTAGCGCATGCGAGGGAGGAAGGCAAGCCGGAAACGTGCGATCTTCTTTCGCACAAGAGGCACGGAGGTGATGCGACGGAGAGGGATAGGGGGGTGCGTTCTGCTCGTTTAGCTGCCACTCACAGCGTGGGCAGTTGTCTGCTTCGTAAACCACGCCGGCGTCTTCCCTTGACACACAGAATTCGGATTACTGAGAACTCCCAGGTTAGTGATGGATTGTCGCTCGTTGGCGAATAAACTTTGGACGAAGCACGCCTTCGGAATATGGAAGCGCTCCTACGGCAAGAAAAATACGGCGATTAGCGGGAGAAGCGGAGGAGCACCCGACTGAACGAGCGCAACCTTGCACCGTGTGACTTTAGCAGCGAAACCCACAATCGCCCTGTGCGATCAGCACCGATAACGCAGCCGACGGAAGACGCGCCAACGGAGGCTCCCGCGCCTCGGCGTACGGCCGCGCGAATCAGCTGAGATCGTATCTCGGTAGACATAGCTCGCTGCGACTAGGCAAAATGGCGCAAAAAAGAACGCGGCTCGAAGCACGGCAGCCACTCCGCCCGATGGCACGCGGAAAAAGAGGAAAAGCACAAAAGCAACAAAAGCGCCACCGCTTCGAACTCTTCGCGCCCATTCGCGGCCTCCGCGCTGTCCGGCGTCGCGTCCGCGTCTTCGCACCAAAAGAGAAAAGGAGAAAGCGTGTGACTGCACGCTGTTCTCTTTCGCGGCCGTCGGTGGGGCGGCATTTATTCATATCAACCGACGCGGGTCGAAAATCGATTCGTAACAACCGTTTTCTAGCACGTTGCAAAGTAATGGGGCTCGGCCGGGACCGCAGAAAAATTCGTATTAGCCGTGATCGTATCATCGAGGTTCCACTGTATTCATATATGCCCCTTACCTCAAAGCCATGACTTGACCAAGCTTGGCTCAAGATAACGGCTGACATGAACACACCCAAGGAAACACAATGAGCGCATTGGGCATGCGCAAGTCAGGAGTTATCTTGAGCTGGACTTGACAAGTCAAGCCGTGGCTGCATGTTAAGGCGCATTTCTGAATACTACAGCGGTTAATGTCGTGCCCGAGTATACTAGCCTGACCACAGATGCACACCCCTGGGTTGTGTCCAAAATAATTCCGACATAAAACATCCACACACTGGTTGCGCCATCTATTCAGATGTTGGCTTAACTAAAATTCAGTGGTCTGCGAATATTTGAAACTGAATATTTGATTTGAATCATTTGGTTTTTCATTCAATTCGAAAGAGACTTTCACTATTCGAAATATTCTGAATGGCTGTTATTCATTCTTGAAATCAGCTTCGCTGCAGTACAGGTCTGTTATGAGATTTCCAAAGTGCAAATTTGACAAAGTAGCAAGCTTGGCAATGGTTTTAGACCATTAGGTTGAGTACCACCAGGATGCTTTAATGGCAAACTGGATTAAAAATCTGGCTTTCAAAGAAGCAAGGAAAATTTCAATGCCAAGGAACACAGATATGTCCTCAAAACGAAAGCTTCTCAAGAGGCTCCTTCTACATCAGGACTGTCGAAAGGCACTGATAAGCTCATCAACTAGCAGCAATTTTCACTTGCTTGTGGCAGTAACTTTCACTGCCCCAAGCACAGGTTGAAAGATACCAATGTGCATGATGAAATTTTGGACCAAGAAGATCCATGCCTGTGGTGGTGTAAGCATGGTGCCCACTGTTGGCTCAGCTTGCAAAGTGTGTCCAGTAAGCGGCTCTTTTCGGTGTCTCAAGAAATTGTGACATGCAGGAAGGTGTCGCTGCTCCCCGAACATGTTAAGCAGCTGTCCTTCCTTCATGAATACATTAAATATCTGCAGTTATGGTACTGTCAAGCAAAAGTGTTGTAATAGACAATTTTGTAAAGCACAAACCATAATTTTCTAGTAGATTATTTACTGAGCAATAAACTAGTTTTCTTTTTGTACCTCTGGTTGGTTAAAAAGAAATGGCATTTTTGCAAAATGAAAAGTACAGTAGAAGCCCGCTGATACGTTTTTAACGGGACCGTAAAAAAAAAAAAAGTAAGAGCCGGGAAACACAAGAGCCGGGGAACAGGAAAAATTTAGAAATGGGAGTAGTGTTGAACTGCACACAGTATTATTTTATTTCTTCCGTGTGAAAAAAGGTCGTAGTTTTGCCCGACAGCCGAAGTATCCATTGCGATAGCAAATTAGTAGACAGCTATACAAAGTAAGAATAGTAGTTTAATCATCCGTATAAACATTCGCTTATTAACTGTATTAACAAGCATGGTGTCAGCGGTCACAAGCAAATATGAACACATCACACTCGATGAGCGCTGTAAGGAATGCGCCGCTGGGGTGAGGAATGCGCCGCTGCAGAAGCGAGCGAAGTGACCTTCGTGCTGTGCTCCATCCCTTCAACGCAAACTGAGTGCCGAGAACACACAGCACGCACAAAGCTACGAGCCACCGACGCACCTACACTGCGTAGACTCTGCCCCCAACGAAAATCGCTTTCAAGATACGGCCCGCGCGACCGTGCGCCGCCACGCAGTACGCAGTTGATGCCAGAGCAAAATGCTGCCCGCTATCCCTCCCTCCTCGCCGGTGCCTACGAGCCAAAACCAATTTTAGGACCACAACGTGTCATAGACACCATCTTTAGATAACACGGATCTCAAGGGTCATACTTTTGCTGGCAGAAACCGAAAATACGCCATAAGTGTCGCCCCCGGCATTGGCGGCCAATACCATCGTCAAGCAACCAAGCCAAGCGACATGAAAAGTCAAAACGGCCACTCGGGCCGGCACGGGGTAGCAGTTCGCAACGCATGATGCGGGAATGGTCCCACAGTTGTGACGTAACAGCGGGTTCTATGCATTGGGTTCTATGGGAGCTGTGCCGGGACCGGCCGAAAACGACGTAACAGCCGGGAAAACGCAGCACCCGGGAACGTAACAGCAGGGTTCTACTGTATTTGTACTTGAGAAATATTTTTGAAAAATATTCAATTAAATTTGCACTAGGTTTTTCCGTATCTGAATTCCCTCCAAAATTCAAAATCTGATACAGTGGAACCCTGGTTATACAACCCCCGGTTTTGTGACGTCCCGAGTTCAACAGATTAGTGCAGTCCCGGCAAACTCCGCATTGAGACAACGCGTTAAAAGCCTCAATTATACCACCGATATTACACCTGCCCAATCTCATACGACAGCGAGTGCCCAGCAATGGAAGCTGGCAATGGGCGCCAGCTTCCAGCAGTGCCCTCCCTTCCATCAGGAATGTGAAGCGCCCCTTCGCATGCCGAGAGCTCTGATTGGTGTCCGGGTTCCCTCCTCGCCTTTTTCTTTCCCTCGCATTCCCTGGCCTCTCATCGTTCACTTCCATTTCCCATCTTCCAGTCACTCAACCACCGCCCGCATTTGAAAATTCGTTGCCGTGTCATTGAGCTTTCTCTCAGCAGCGCCCGCTCCTGTGACTGCACGCATTCGCATAAACAGACAACCTTTTTGACGCTGTGCCAAGCTTGCCGTCTTTTTACAGTACCAAGAGCTCTGTCGGCCGCACACTTCAAGTCCATTGCCAAGTCTCTCGAAACTGAAACCATCTCCAAAAGTGATTACCCGTGAATACTGCACTAGCGCATATGGAAAGTATGAAAGCATGCGCGAAGATCGAACCGATTAGCTACACCTGAAGGCACCTAGTTCGGAGCTTTTTTTACATGCGGGCACACATTTCTCAAGCGTCTGTCGCTTGGTTTCCGGTTTTGCACGTGTCGTTATATCATGTCAGCACTGCTGGCTGCCTCCTCAAACAAGGACGACGCCACAGATGCTGCCGTGCTTGTGCTAATGTTCACGGATGTGCTGCATAGCATAGGCAACATTCAGAGATTTGTCTGTGCAGGCGACAATGCCGTAGGTTACCTCCTTGTGGATGTTGCTGCACTTGAAAGACAACTCTTGCAGCATGGCTCAAAGAAAGTCAATAAGTAATTGACGGAACATTTATAAGTCTGTAAATGAAAAAAGAATGTTTTAGCATGTTGGCAGGTGGAGGTTGTGGCACACAGTGTGCTAAAAAACTCGCCAATAAAGTGTGAATGGCACCTGCAATGCAATATTCTTTTTGCATTTACTTTTTCGGCAGATTTAATTTCTGAGTCCTGCTGAGTATTAGCCTAAAGCTTAATTGAAGCTCCTTGCTACTCTTTCACGCGAAACCGCTTATATATTACAGACATTTTTTGATGGTGGGTTTATACGACACCCAGATTATACAACATTTCCGCGTGGTCCCGAGAAAGTAATATAGTCGAGGTTCCACTATATTAGCGCACCCTTACTGAAATTGTATGGTAGGTGTTTTTATACGACAGATGGTGCAACAAAGCTTACTGACTGTCAGTGAAGCTCGTGTCTCGAGTTTACCTGAAATGGCAAACCAGCAGAAGAAGCCGTCACATTTTTTTGAATGATACAGAAATTTAAGAGATGCATGCATGCAATGACTGCACTTTTTGTCTATCTATGGCAATGGCGCTAATGACAATGCTTGCAATACAGACCTGACTAGTATGCAAGCCTATGTGTGCGCAGCAACATGTTGTACGTCCTGATAAATCTGTTAGTTTGGCCTTCTAAGAAGGCTTCGTGGAGATGGAACTATCGGTCGGTAACTGTACTTTAATTAAATTCACGGTGGTCTCATCACAGATGCACAAAGCTGCCATGCATAGTTGTGCACAAACAAGGAAAGGGAGAACGAAAAAGTGTCCCGTACCTAGCAGGAAGCTCAATAAGTGTAAAACAACTAAGTAACGATGAAAACGTACCAGCTTCACCGATTCATTGTACATGGCGATGAAGTTCTTTGCCAGTGGGATCTCGTCGATCTTGAAGGATACACCAGTGAAGCTCAGCTGGCGGGCCATATACATGCCTCTCAACTGTAAGGCAAAACAAACAAATGTGTATGTGCTTACTGAAAAGCTGTCACAATACTACTTTCACAAGGACCTGATCTAAATGTAACAAGCTGGCAAATTTTCATTAAACTGTTCCCGTAGTCTTGCTTGCATAATGCACACACAAAAAAGAAAAACTCGGACACAGTTACTTTTGTGTCAGTTTACACCTTACAAAAGACTCTCAGTGGTTCTTAAATTATGATAATGTACTGCCTATCATTGACAGGACTAAAAATAGTCCTAGAAGGCAGAAATCATGCTAATATACACTGCTTTCTAAAAGACTGTTTACTAGAGCATCATCATCATTATCATCATCAGCCTATATTTATGTCCACTGCGGGACGAAGGCCTCTCTATGCGATCTCCAATTACCCCTGTCTTGTGCTAGCTGATTCCAACTTGCACCTGCAAATTTCGTAACTTCGTCACCCCCCCTGCTTTTCTGCCGTCCTCGACTGCGCTTCCCTTATCTTCGTATCCATTCTGAAACACTAATGATCCAATGGTTATCCATCCTACGCATTACATGGCCTGCCCAGCTCCATTTTTTCTTCTTAATGTCAACTCGAATATCGGCTATCCCCGTTTACTCTTTGATCCACACCGCTCTCTTCCTGTCTCTTAACGTTAGTCCTAAGGTTTTTCGTTCCATTGCTCTTTGTGCGGTCCTTAACTTGTTCTCGAGCTTCTTTGTTAACCTCCAAGTTTCTGCTCCATATGTTAGCACCGGTAGAATGCAATGATTGTACACTTTTCTTTTCAACGACAGTAGCAAGCTCCCAGTCAGGATTTGGCAATGCCTGCCGTATGCACTCCAACCCAATTTTATTCTTTCTAGAGCATAGTAAGCTACATCTAGTGCACGTGTAAAGGTATGCATATACCCCGGTCGATGCTAAGTCAAGCTGGCCCGTATAATCACAACCATAGGTGCCCTCAGGAACAAACAGGCCCCCATCTTAAAAGGACATTCAAACTATGATTTATCCTAGCAGTACCTAGACAATTATCATATTGAGCACCAGCAAAGCAGCAAAAAGTGCCATCCCCAAACCAGGATTAACACTCAGAATCGGACAATTTCTGTGAGACAGAACAGATCACTAAACAACCCTGAACTACCCAATAATGTAATTAGGACAACCACAGGCATTTTGAACGTTTGCCGACATGTGGGCCCAATCGCAACAATAAACCTTGTTCACCCACCCAGTCTTCCAAAATTTAGTGTCCACAGTTTTAGATTAGATACTGAATTAAGGCGGGGTACAAACTCAAATGTACAGTAACTCCAAACTCCATTGGTCTGTATCACTCTTAGTTCACTCTGTATCACTCTTAGAACAAGACCCTGTAACAAATGCTATATGCCATAACAATGATGGTATGTGTTTAATTGTATTCATTTAGAAAGGGACATCGCTCTTGAGAGCTAATAACTAAACACAAGATTTGATTTAGATTCTTTGCAGATTCATCGTAACATGGCTTTACCTGACCTCATGCCTGCTGCTTAGTGCAATCCAGTGCACTGAAAGTCACAACAAGGGCCCCCAAAGCCCCGCATTGAAATCAAAGCTTCTAAAAACATACCTTCATGTCCATGGCAACCAGCTCCATGGCACCAACGCCTCGCTTCTCGACAGCTGAAATGAAATCTGTGAACTCCCGGAACGGTGTTCCTTCACCCCAGATGCCTAGGCGAGTCATGTAGGCCATGTTCTTTGGCTCAGAGGCGCCTGCAGTGAGAACACTGCATGAGGGAACCTTCCTGACCGTGGCTGCTGGGTACTGCTGCTGTCTCGTAGAATAGCTCACACTTAAGCGTAAATGCGAGAGCATTATTTTTCGCCGAGTTATGTCACCGAGTTTAGTGCTGCTGCATTATGTTTCCGAGTGTAAAGTTGCGGCTTATGAGGTTGCAACAACGCAAGACCACAAACCGGCCATACTGCGATCTCTCAGCCTAGTTTTATTTGGGCAGTTCTCATTAAAGCAGTGTTTCACGCACATTGCATTGAGCATTCTTTCTTGATGACACCACTTTTCAGCCCGATGACAGTACTTCTCCGAGTGGCCCCATGTTGTTGACACTGCATTTCTTCATCGGGTTTGTAGGCGAACTCCACCTCATACTCTGGCGGGATGTCGTAGTCATCATCCGACGGGTACCTAAAGCACATTGCATCTTAATCATCATCGTTCTCGCCAGAGCCCTTGGACAACGTCTGCAGGCCCCCAACAAACCAAAAGGCAGAGCGAGCGGCTGCAGCTCGCTTGCTTGCTCCACGGCCACTTCCTCTGCCATCTAGTGAAATCATCCGCCAAGCAGAGCCCAACCACGTGCACAGGTTCGAAGATATTCATCACTGTTGCCTGTTGCAAAGGTGGCGCAATGCAATGGTGGCACAGTGGTTACACTCGGAAACATAACGCAGCAGCACTAAACTCGGCAACATTTCTCCAGCAAGAAACTCAGTGACATCAACACATCATAAGAATTGCCGGCTATGGAGTAGTAGCACTGGCAGTGGGGCAGAGGATCGAATCCTCCCCACGGCCACTTTTCTTTTTTAGTTAAAGATTACATAATTTCTGTGCCAATTTTCCGCAAAGGCTTTCTGATGACAGGGACGCAGAATGAGCCAAGTACTGCTTCTCGCATTAAAATTGAATTATGTGCCCCATGGTGGGATCAAACCTCTGCCTCCTGCACAGCAGTCCGATGGTCTACCAATTAGGACAGAATCGCATGTATACATGTACCGTGCCAATGCCAACTAGCTCTTTGAGCACCAGTTACACAGGAATGAAATGGGCAAATTTATGGCATTTTATTAGCCACTTCACATAGATTCCAAGATGTACGTTGGATCTATATAATTTTCTACATCCCTCGCAGATGTCTACCTCAACACAGATAGCCCAACTGAGATCAAGAGCAATGCAAAAGTTTAGGTATACGTCCCCAAAGTGCCACAGAAAGCACAAAATGAGCAGTCCCTTGAGGGGATGCTGAATTCAATCGCATTCCCTGGCATTAGTCTTTTCCACACACTTCAATGGCTCCTGACGTTCAGCTTCACTGCATGACACACGATAGCGAGTTACACTGCTATGACAAGAGAATGTGCAAGTCTTCTAATGTAAGCACAACTGATGGCGTGGAAAACTTGGGTGTGAGATGAACTTGCTTTCTCTTCTTTGGCTGCGGGACCCACATTGCAGGACCGTCCAGTGAAAGGATTCCTGTTTGGCTCCACTGAGTGGTAGTGGCATGATCACTCGGATGTACTTGCGTTTGTGGGTACAGTACTTAGTCAAGCGTTCACTCAGAAACCTTGCCCGAGTGAGTGCATTTAAAAAATTTTAAAAAAGCAGAATACAACAGGTTCCCCCATGGTGAGTCAAATTTCCTCAAATCCTCAGCATGTCCCCAGTGAGGAACAACTGCTAGGCAAGGAGAAATAAACGCCATTTTCGTATATTCACACATATGCACAGTCTTTCCTCTGCTGTTTAAGTGGTAACTACTGTTTAAGTGGCCTTTCCAGGCCACGTAAACAGTAGTTAGCTCCATCCAGTGGAAGCCCCATGAATTTTTTTTCTGGCATTCTGTTTCCCTTTGCGCTTCCTGTTATTTCATTATGCATTGTTTTCATGGTTTTAACCAAAATCACTGACCCCCTACAATTATCTTTTCGACACCACACCTATTCAGATCGACCACCGGTGATCAATGCTTTTAATCGCCGATTTCGACATGTTGGAGTAGTTTTTTATGAACTTAGTGCCACCAAGTGGTTAGTCCAGGCACTCCACTTTTAGAATCAGTTCAAATTTTTCCACTCTGGCGATGTTGCGATTTTTGGCAGACCTTTTTGCGAACTAATGCGAGTGTGTTGTAGTGAAAAGGAGCGTGGCTGTCAGCCTCGAGAAAAAAGCACGCCGCTCGCGATTACGCCGCACTAGCATCAAATTTTTGTGATGAAAAGACTCCCGCAAGTCAAGAATCAAATAATGATGTTGGCTTTGCCATCTGACAGTGCTGAGCGGTGATAAGTACCGTAAGATGATGCAAGCTGTTCAATAGTGAGCTTTGTTTGGGAGTCAAAGTAGTTTTATTCCACAAAAGGCCATTTCTGAAGGCCCGCCGCCTGTCCAACATAAGGACTTGGCTCTTTCAGCCAATTACCAAGAGTTTCGGTTTCGCTTCACTTGCAAAATCCCGGCGAGGGGCGCTGCCAGTTTTACTACGCATTAACGAAAGTTGCTCCCACGGCAGCGGCGTCTTGCACAACTGCACCGCGAGAAAAGCGTCCCGTGCGGAAATAAGCTGCACGTGCTCTTGAATTTACTGATGGACTCGAAATAGGAGTCCGACGATGTTTTGAATCAGCCTGGGACACCCACAGCTCTTCACCGGCTCTTCACTGGCGAACACACGTGCAAGTGCCGACGTCTCAGCCAACGCTACGGCACAGAGGGAAGCAACGGTGGACCCGTCCAGCCAACGAAACTGCCTACGCCCGGTAACGCTTGCTTCAACGGCAGAAAACGAAACTTCAGGGAGTGGGCTAAGCTGGCGCCGGGCCGGCGGGAGCGGCCGGCGCGCTCGGAGACAGTCGAAGGTGAGGGAGTTGAGAGGGAGGGCCAGGGGAGCCACCGAAGCCACTGCCACCGAAGCGACAGAGTTGTCGAGGCAAGTCCGCTTCCCTGCCGCCCTCCTCCCTCACCTGCGACGGTCCCCGTGCACGCCCGTCGCAGAGTTGCCTCTTCCTCTTCACAACCACAATCTCTCTCTCTCGCCGTGCCTGCGCCACCCGTTATCGGGAAGCGAGCGTTGGCCGACGTGGGCAGTTGTGGCCCTCGCTCGACATGTGCTTGTGCGCCGCGATATTTCACGAATCGAACCGTTCGTATGTCGTGCTATGGTGCACGAATACTTAAAAATGAATTATTCTTTTAATTCGGACAAAATATTTAGGCCCCTTCGAATTATTGAGATTCGACTGTACATGGAAGTCGATAGAATTTAGGTCGGGACCGCAAAAACGCGACGTAGCAGCTGGGAAAACGGAGCAGCGAGGAAGGTATCAATGGGGTTCCACTATTAGAAATCTTTTCTGGCAAAAATAAATTCATTTTTCTTGATATTGTGTATGTTTTGATGATACGAATTTCAGGTGATACGAATATTTCACGCGACCCCGCGAATTCGCAGAGATTTTACTGTAATAAGTTTCTTTTTCTTTTCCCGATAATTCGATTTGGTTGGATAATACGTTGAATAATACATTTTCGGATAACACGCCTTATGTTCGGTTCCCGTGAAGATCGTTTCAACGAGATTCCACTGTATTCTGTCCAGTAAGAACACACACAAACTTAATTCGCGTACGCGTTAGTTGCCCGCTGATCGCCCATGGACCTAGTTTCTGCATCATATGCATGCCTGTCAGCTCAGCCTGTGCACGTAATCTCATGCCTGATCTCTGATGCAGCCTACAGCTATTGTGGCTAGCCGTAATTTACAGGTATTACCATACCAAGGGTGAGCTTCCCAGGACTTGAAAGTACACTACTACAACAAGTTGCGGCCCACCCCACCCAACAGCTAGATTTAATGAGAGTCACTTCGGGAGTCAATTAAACTCGCAGTTTGCTGCCGAGTCGATGACTCTTCACAGCAGCCATACAGCACTCTGTAGGAACAACAAACATGATAGACCAGGCAGTAGTCTGAATTGCAGAAACTATGTTAGTGACTGCCATGTTTGTGGAACTAGGCGTCGTTCAAAATTTCATTAGCTGGTACACATTGGTTTTATGGAGCAGGTGGAGTGCCACGGGAAGTCCAAATAATCAAGTAGGCCGAAAATAAATTGTGCACTGGAGAAATAATCAGCAACTGTATTCCCACACTCGGGGTTCATTACCTGTAGCACTCGCATAGACCACTCGTGCTTTGGGAAGCTTGTTCTGCAGTTCAAGCACGGTGAGGCCAGTCTTTGTCGGTTTGGAGGAGCCCACGGGACACAGGTTCTTGGCTTTGTGGCACTCGTCAAATACAATCTGACCATGCAGTCAAGGAGCACAACAGTGCGTGGTGAAACGATAAAGCAAGGCAACAGCTAGAGTTTTACGAGAACTCGGGAGCCATATTACTTACAGAAGCAGCACGTTCTCATGGGAACGACAGGATAAGAAATATATGCACGGTTCGTACAGGTTTACAAGTAAAAAATTCAAGGATATTCCAGGACTTTCCAGGACCTGTCACAGGTTTTTCAAGGACTCAAAGCAGCATCCAAAGTAGGATTTCTTTACTCTAGCGTTTCCAAAAATGACTAGTTTTATTGCACTTACAATAAATAAATGTATATCACAATTATAATAAAAATGTCTAGCCTTGATAACTTCTCAAGATCACAACACAAAATGAACGCTTACAACAGCGGCTGAGATTTCTCCGGTATAGGGTGGGTAAAGTTCACCAAAAATATTCAAACCAAAGAGAAATAAAATGTATATCCCAATGATCTTAACGTCTAGCCTTGATCACTTTGCAAGTTCACAATACCAAAAAAAAAAAAAAAAGTTAACAAAAATGCACCCAACAGCTACTCTGACTTCTCCAGTATTAACTGGGCAAGTTTACTGAACATTTCCAAACCATTCGGTGTAGTCTTGCTACACATCCATTATATTATAACAAATAGATGTATATTGCAATTTTGCAAAACATGCCTTGTCTTGATTATTTCTCAAGTCCGCAATACTAAAAGTTAACACAACGAACACTCACAACAGCTGCTCAGGCTTCTGCAGTATTAGCTGGGTTGGTTCATCAAACATTTCCAAAACATTCAGCATACCATATTTTTCGTTGTATAAGACACGTTTTTCTTTTTCTTAATTTTCTGTGAGTGCGTCTTGTAGAACGGTGCGACCTATGTACATTTTTTTTTAAACTGCCGTCATAATCGAATTTGATGATAATTATGGCCACACGAAGCGGGCCGGTTGACTTAATTGCTACGGGTTCTGTGCACGCTATCGAGGTTCTCGTGATCTGTGCGCACTATCGGGTTCTCGTGATCAAGTTCCAAAACGCCGTGCGAGAAGGATGGAGCAGCAACGCAAGCGGCGGTAGGCCGACCGTGAGTCGATCGACCCCGAAGTCGCCGCATCTGCACATAGCTGTCAAGATACGGCGCACGCCACTGCGTAAACTACACAGTTGCTACGAGAGTACAGGCAGCTCCCCCCCCCTCCCTCCCGGGCTGCCTTCCCGCTTTCCTCCCTTGTGCGCGAGTTGGCTCACCGTCGCATGCTTTCACTCGCACATACAGCATATGGCACGCGGGGACAATGTTATCGCCCTTGGACTTTACACGAAACATCGCGGCAACCACAACAGCAGAAATGCGCCTGGAGTGGAAATATATGGCACCCATACGCTTGCGCGTGACCCACATTCCCAGAGCGAAACTTGTTTAAATAGCTTACCGAAAGAACAGATGCGTCTTATACACCGATGCGACTTGTATACTTTTTTTTTTCGGAAAAACTGCCGTTGTGAGGGGGTTGCATCTTACACAAAGGTGCGACTTATTGACCGGAAAATACGGTTATGTTATTGCAAAGGCACTGAGCGTCAGTTGTAAAGTTGCTGCACTATTGCTCTCTTTAGCTTCACTAGCTTCACTTCGCGCGCAAGGGTAAAAGTGGGAAGGCAAGCCAACGGGCGAAGAGTGAAACGAACGATAGGGTGAGGAAAGCAGTGTAAACACTGCCAGCTGAGCCAGCAGCGTTGCGCGGCACGGGTCTCTCGCTCCGTTCGCGGTTTGACGCAGCGAAGCCTTTCATTTTTTCTCGTGCAAACGTAACCATGTGTGCTCGCGCCGGCGTATTGTTTCTGAAATGGGGAGTTTGTCAGATCGATGCCGATCTACCACAGAAAGGAGGTCCCAATGTTGATATCAGAGTGCATTGCTCATGAAATTCAAGGATTTTCAAGGAAGGAAAAAATTCCAGGACTTTGAAGGGCCTTGAAAACACACTTTTCAGTTTCAAGGGTTTTCAAGGATTTCAAGGACCTGTACGCACCCTGTATATGTATCCAAAGATCAAACTAATTTTGATGGCCTACAGATCTCACCAACCGAAGCTCCCTGGATGATCAAAAGGGGAACTGAGCCAGCAGGGACTCTTCAATAAAGATGTATCTCTTTCTCTCTTTTCCTGGACGTTGCCACAGCACCCTCTCGACTGTTGTGAATTTGCACAAACCCTCGCTTGAAAGCACTGTCTATGCAGCAGCACATGCACTTTGTACTCGCATGCAACCATTTAGAGAGGAGGTGCTAATCGAGTGTTCGGAGAAGGTACCCCTCTTGAATCCGTTTAATATCAGGAGATTTCCAACGGAAGGTTTGTGCGCTTATGAGCGAAACTTTTGCATGAACAGAATTTATTTTTAATGAAACGTGACCCAATGTTCGTATAACAAGCCCGAGTTCATAAACCTTACAAAAACTGCGGGAGAATCTGCAGGTGTGCAAGAATAATAATACGGTTGTCTATGGCCTTCAAGCACATATGTCCAGGCATAAAACACCACACAGTACATAGCCATGCTAGTACACTTAAGACACAAGTAAATGAAGGATACAACTCCATCAAAGTCGTCTCCACACCAGTGCAGGAGCTGTTTGAGTCGTGTCTTGTACTTGCCGCCACTTTGGCTTTCACCAATCAGAGACGAGTACGTGGAAAATATGACGCCCTTCTTCACGCTGCCATTCACCTTGGAGGAGATCTTCGCGTATTTGAACTGCAATGGCAAAATACCCCTTGGTAGTTTAGAATTCCCGCAACTGAAGCCGGGACGACTTTGGTTTTGCAGAAAAACTATTTATGGTTCTTCATAACAAAAGCTGTATCTAAAAACATGCTATATCTGTGCTTCAATCAATTACACGACGGAAAGTCCAATGGACTCACATTTTTAACAATAGATACAACATTCTACAATTAACTACAAACACTCAATCAGCACACGTGAATTAAGATTGCAACATACAGAATGCACATGCATTATCATACATGTTCTTTTTATTAAAAAAAAAAAGCAGAATACAACAGGTCCCCTTTGATATGTAAGGGTAATTTTGCGATAAGCTGAGCAGTTCTGGCAACTCTTTAAAGTTTCTGAAGATTCAGTTGCCTTTCTTTAGGATCTACCTTCAATTAAACAAAATTATTTGAAGTTTTTTTTTTTACATTGGTCTCAAAGGGATTCTGTGGCGCGATTGGGGACGACCAAATTACTTTGGGAAACTGGTAAATTTATTGCAAATTCGTCGCTGTTGTGACGCTTCCAACACACGCTGAGGATAGAAATCAGGCACGTCATTCTTTTATTTTTACTAGAAAGGTGACTTCACCAAAATGACGCTCACTGTAGAAGTGTGACTACGAATACAAAACGAGAAACTCTCGACGATTCCTACCTTGTTTAAAGAATGAACCTCAATTTTTCCAGCACCAATGTCCCGCAGGTCTCGTTCGGAATCATACTTCAAATCATTGGACACGCTTACCCTAAGAGTAAAAGAAAAAATAATAGAAGAAAGGAAAAATCAGGTATACGTCCATAAATATCGAGCTTGCATTGGCATGAGCCAGTGCTGCCTAATACTTATGCCACAAAACATAAGAACAACTGTGTTCACACAAAAGTAATGATCTTTACGTACAGTCAAACCCACTTATAACAATATTCAACTGTCTAGAAAATTCCGTCGCTATAACTGATAAATCTTATACAGTTAACAGGTTTTTCGGAGATGCCTAATAATTCGGACACCTTCGCTGCCCCACCACGTATCCCACAAAGCCAATCACCAAGAGACGTCTGAAATTAAGACACTGAAATCTTTTGCCACATTATTTTTCTGACTTTTTGCCGTGACTGCAGGTCTAAAATGGCACTAATTGAAGCCACCACCGCCGCTGCCATTTTGATTATCTTGCAGCCTTGGACTTGGGCTCTCGCATGCCGATCTGCTGGCAGCTGTTGTAGTCGTTTTGTGCTATCGTTAGGCCTAGCTGCTTCGACATTCGCTATCGAGCTTCCTGCTGTTCGATGCCATGTTTTTCATTTAACAGATTCGCCGCTGTAAGCAATGGTGCAGATTCCAACTTAGCCATCCTCACCGTTGGTGTAAAAATGCGGGAAGCACGGCAAGGATCTAAAGCGTTGCATAATGGCCATTCCTGAAGCTGGCTGATTGGCGGGCTCGCACCGTTGTGCCACCTGTCAAACTTGCCATTTGTTGGCAATAGGCAATGACGCGGTAATCATACCACCGCGCGCGGCACAGTGTCTTGCTGTCTGCCATTTCCTGGACGCTTGTAGCCAACAAATGGCAAATGGCAAGATTAACAACTGGCACCCCCAGCTCCCCTCCCCGCCCTTGTGCCAACTGTTAATCTTGCCATTTGTCGGCTAACAGCGTCTGAGAAATAGCAGACAGCAAGGCACCATGCCGTGTGATAGTACGATTACCGCGTAATTACCATTTATTTTAGTTTCCTTTATTTTATTCATTTATTTAATTTAGATTTTTAGTGTTTCTGCAATTGCTTTAGAGATCGAAGTGGCACCATTTCACAAACATACCACGGCCCTTTCTCGGTGGATCCATCATAATAACTAGCGTCGACTGTACTTCGTTTAATATATATTTAAGTTCATTATCAACAGTATTGTTATTATATGTATTATTATTACAGTAGAACCTCGTTGATATGTTTCTGAAGAGTTCAAAAAAAATTCATTGTACATTAAGGCTACCCTTGAGACCCAACTTTATTTTTTAAGATATCTGGATGAAACTTCTACGGTATGTTCACACCACTAAAATTAGAGGAAATTCAATGTTTCATGAAGCTGTGTGTGTAAACTGCAGAGTTACAGGGGTCTAACGAGGTGGTTTGAATCTCATGCTGCCAGGAAAGACCACAGCCGTTAGAAATCAGCTGTTTATTATTAATTCACAACACTAGTTTTGAAAGCAAAATAAGATCGTTAGGCCCTGGCAAAGTCATTCAGGAACTGAATTAAAAAAAAAAAAAAAACAGCACACAAATCCAACAAGCAGTTCTTGAGATATCGTTTTCCTCAGCACCACTGCCAGCCAAAAAATCCATTCAGAGAAAACAGGCCTTGAAAGTTCAACACAAGTTCTTGCATTAGAAAGCCCCTGCGGAGTAGCTGTAGGGCTGTGGCATGGCTTAAACTTGCCAATTCGAACAGGCGCTCTCGCACGCAGATCCGCTGGCAGCCGTAGCCACCACCATGGCAACGCTAGGCCTACCTGCTTGGACGTTCGCTACCAAGCTTCTTGCTGTTCAGTGCCATGTTTTTATTCGAAAAAATTTGCAGCTGTCAGTAGTGGCGTTGACTCCGCCTTTTGCAATCCCCACCAATTGCTTTAATGCTCGGAAAGCACGACACGTTGTATAACACCGGCTCCTGTCAAAGTACAAACACCAATACACTGGCATGCCTTCAGAGCTATTTCGGACATGCCTGTGGCGATTTGAGCCATTGGGGGCAGTAAAAGGCATGCATTTATTTTTTTGGACTGCCAGATTTTTCGGACTGTTTCACGGCCCCTAGGGAGTCCGAAAAATCAAATGTTGACTGCCTTCCATAATACAGTCGAACCCATTTATAAGCAAAGCGATAATTCCCTGAAAAGTGGTCGTCATATCGGTAGTTCGTTATATATGAACTCGCCCTTAAAAACGCTCAAAAATGAACCGCACTGAAGCTGGCGTCAGTAGTTACAATTTGGCAACACTGTAGGTACGAAAACCAGATTTTCAGTGTCATTTTTGTTGCCGGTGCATTCCCTCACCTAGCTGCACACTTCCGTTAGAAACTTCCATCTAAAGCACGAAGTGCAGCATCGTGTAGCTCTTTCAAAACGCCGCCCGGTTCCGATCACCTCATTTCGAAACTCCAAGCACTGCCGCGATTTTTTATTAGAGCTGGTTATATATTTTACTAAACGGGACATGACTGTATTCTGCACACAAGAGCGAAGTGTTCTAGTTGGCCGGAAGCATAAATTTCAGATACTACTGCAGCATGCCACCATTCTCCGAAGGTCTCGGGCATCATGGGGGCATCATGGTCTCGGCACATCATGGCATTACGACTGCACGTCAGCCACACAAAATCTGTAAAATTAGGTTTATAAACAGGGTTCGTACAGGTTTCCAAAGCAAAAATTCAAGGATATTCCAGGACTTTCCAGGACCAGTCACAGGTTTTTCAAGGACTCATAGCGGCATCCAAAGTAGGTTTTCTTTACTCTAAAATTTCCAAAAATGACTAGTTTTATTGCACTTTCAATAAATAAATGTATATCACAATTATAATAAGAATGTCTAGCCTTGACAACTTCTCAAGATCACAACACAAAATGAACGCTTACAACAGTGGCTGAGATTTCTCCAGTATAGGCTGGGTAAAGTTCACCAAAAATATTCAAAACATTCAGCATAGGGTTATTGCACTAAAATAAAAAGAAATAAATGTATATCCCAATGATGCTAATAATGTCTAGCCTCGATCGCTTTGCAAGTTCACAACACCAAAAAAAAAAAAAGTTCACAAAACACAATGAATGCTCCCAACAGCTACTCTGACTTCTCCAGTAATAACTGGGCAAGTTTACCGAACATTTCCAAGCCATTCAGTGTAGTCTTGCTACACATACATTATATTATAACAAATAGATGTATATTGCAATTTTGTGAGAAATTATCAAGACATGTTTTAAGTCTGCAATATTAAAAGTTAGCACAACGAACACTCACAACAGTTGCTCAGGCTTCTGTAGTATTAGCTGGGTTGGTTCACCAAATATTTCCAATGCATGTATTTTCCGGTCTATAACACGCTTTTTTTTTTCAGAATTTTTCGTCGGTGCGTCTTATAGAACGGTCCGACCTATCTATATTTTTTCCCCTGAAAAACTGCCGTCAAAATCGGATCCAATGTTATGGCCACGCGAAGCGCGCTGATTGACTTAATTGCTACGGGTTCTGTGCGCACTATCGAGGTGCCAGGTTTTCGTGATAAAGTTCCCGAGCGCCACGCGACAACGATGGAGCAGCAATGCAAACGGCGGTAGGCCGACCGCGGTCGATATACCCTGAAGTCTTCGCATCTGCAGATAAGATACGGCACGCGCCGCTGCGCAGACTACGCAGTTGCTACGAGAGTACAAGCAGCAGCCCCCCCTTCCCTCCCGGGCTGCTTTCCCACTTTCTTCTGTTGTGCGCGATTCGGCTCACCGTCGCGCGCTTTCACTCGCACATACAGCATACGGCACGCGGGGACGATGTTATCGCCCTTGGACTTTATACGGAACATTGCAGCAACCACGACTGCAGAAATGCGTCTAGAGTAAATATATATGGCACCCATACGCTTGTGTGTGAGCCGCGTTCACGCAGCGAAACATCACTGCAACTTCTTAAAATCACTTACCAAAACAGGTGTGTCTTATACACTGGTGCGACTTATATACGTTTTTCTTTTTTTAAGCTGCCGTTTTGAGGGGCGTGCGTCTTATAGAAGGGTCCGAATTATAGACCGGAAAATACAGTAATGTTATTGCACTTATAGTATCATAAATACTATTATAACAAGCTTCCACCCAAAGGCACTCAGCATCAGTGGTAAAGTTGCTCCACTATAGCTCTCTTTAGCTTCACTAGCTTCAACTCGGGCGCAAGAGTGAAAGTGGGACAAGGCAGACCGACGGGCGAGGAGTGAAACGAACGATAGGGTGAGGAAAGCAGCATAAACACTGCCAGCCGAGCCAGCACCGAAGCGCGGCACGGGTCTCTCGCTCCGGCGTTCGAAAGGCGTTCGCGGTGAAGCCTTCTGTTTTTCCGTGCAGTTCTGCAAAACTGGAACCATGTGTGCTCGCGCCGGCGTATTGTTTCTAAAATGGAGAGTTTGTCAGATCGACGCCGATCTACCACATAAAGGAGGTCGCAATGTCGATATCAGAGTGCATTGCTCATGAAATTCAAGGATTTTCAAGGAAGGAAAGAAATTCCAGGACTTTCAAGGGCCTTGAAAACGCACTTTTCAATTTCAAGGGTTTTCAAGGATTTCAAGGACCTGTACGCGCGTACCCTGGGTTATCTATGTCATTTCGGGTGGAAAAAAAAAATGCAATGTTCGAAAAGTAAAACATCATTGGGCACCGTTATCAGCAATCAACATCGCGTAAACGAAGCGCCGCCGAACCGTGATCGCCTGATAATGGTGCAGTCACCGCCAACCCTTTGCAACATTGCGTGGCAGACGTGCGTGGTGTAGCATTCTTGGTGACTTGGGCCGTGTTGACAGGAACGTTTTAATGGCTGTTGCTCCCATAGTGGAAATATAGGTGGTCGTTCCAAAACGCTGAAACAGGGACGTCGTTGGGGCATCCGATATCGCCCTAGCGGACGCCATACATCCCATATTTCAGTGCAACTGAAGTCTTCACCCCAGCATCAACTTCTTCCATTGCAGCCAATTTCCCTCGAGGCGGCATGATGCGAACTGCGGTGCAGCCGGTGATGGAACGATGAAACGCATTGGTGTGCGGAGTTGGCCGAGGGTCAGGCGTGTCATTTTTCCTACATGCCATGCCTGCGTCTCAGTCATCTCGGTGTTTTTTTTTCTTTTTTAATTCTGTATCAACACGCAATTCTGTTGGAGTGCGCGCGATTTGGCTGCTTTCACACGTGCGCACACGCCGAGCCTCCCGTCTCTTCTTCCCCCCCCCCCCCCCCCCCCTAATCAACACGCGATTGTTGGTGCATGCAGTTTGGCTAGTTTGGCCGCTTTGACACGTTAGTGACTGTTGGTGATATAACAACACAAATAATTAGCTAAAAGCAAAAAAAGGCAGCAGATATATTCCAGCACAGACAAGTAAAAAGTATGAATCAACCGAATGTACGCAATGGCAAAGTTTGAATTAAGCGGTTTTAAAGTACATTGAGAAGACAGCGGGCCAACTGAAAATTTGAAACTTGTTTGCATTAACCGAAAGTTAGAATTATCAGAGTTTGAATTATCGCGAGTCTACTGTATACGAAGTGTACTCTTTGGCGGGTGCAGGTGTTCAGCTTGCATCAGTCGCTCTGCGGCTCTGCTTGGGTTCAGGTTAGCAGTTACCGTCACTTGAGCTTTTACGGAGCCAGCAGGGTGGACAATTGCCACACGTTGCTACCTCGGCTGTTGTAAACTGAGAGAAGTGATGCCACTCGCAGTGATGGGTCACGGCCGCTCTCTGTGCATCAGAGGTGCTGACGCCACATATAAGAGGTACCATACTCGACAACAGATGACGCCACTTCGATTTTCTATTTAATTTTCTCGCTTACAAAAGCTCTGTTTTCGTTATGAATGAAGAATTCGTTCTTACAGAAGCCTAATCTTTCAAACTAGCTCGACTTAATATTTGCCTTTAGTGCGCCATTAAGCTCAATTCTATTTCTTTCTTATAATTCATCGCTCACGAACACAAGCAGACATCTGCCCAGGCTACTGACAAGGCGTGGAAAGGAAAATAATTGAAATAGCATCACTACATTACCTTGGTTCAAATTTTCACCTTGTGAAGGTAAACTCTGCAAGCTTTCTGATCATAAAGGATTAGAGGTATCATGCTTTTTTTCTTGTTATAAAAATTGGGCGCATTTAGATTCGGGTGCACAACAGTTGCTTATGTTGAACCCATATAACTGGGTGCATGTTGGTTTTCGGTACAGGTTACAATTGGGAAAATGTATTCGAGCGATCCTTAAAATTATGATGGTTGCTCTGGTGCCAATGTAAGTACCGCTCTCGAACTGGGCAGTTGAGTAATGCATCGTCACACATGCAAGAAAACAGTGCAAGTGCTAAGTGAAGAGAATGTACAGTAAAAGCTCGTTAAATCAAATTTCACAGGGACGCTTAAGAAGTTCGAATTAAACCGAATTCGAACTAGGGAAAGTCATTTAAAAACAGCCAGATTTGAGACCGGGTTACCACAAAGAACTTGTAACTCTCAATATTTATTGACCAAAATAATCTGTGATCACTTTTTGCTTTTCCTGAAAGTGATGGCCATCAGTTCGTCTTCCTAAGTGCGTAAGTGACGCAGAGCTTCATCTTCACCCTCCTTGAAGTTGAAAAATAGGCACGCGACACCGAGCGCCGCCATTACAGTAGCCGACCGATTTTTCGGACTTGATGGATATTCTGGACTTCATATATGCACCGTCAGGGTTCCCATATTGATAATGCAGTTTTGAGACCGATTTTTCTGACGATTTAGGCCCCAAAGTTCGATTTTCCAGACTAAACCACCCGTTCCTGGCCACCCTACCCGATCTTGGGGGCCGCCATGTTGGACTTTCCGCTGGCTTGGCTTCCAGTAGCCCGCTCTATGGCCTCCCAAATTAGGAGCGCACGCTATCAATAGAGAATGCACGTAAATTCTTTTGTCCCACTGGACATGCCTGTTCTTCCTTGGCTGAATAAACGCTCCAGGGGACATCACTTTTCCCGTTTTCTTACTTTTTTTCGGTCAGCACTATCATCATAACCACTTATTGCTGGTTCATATTATTATCAGCGTGCAGCAGCGCGCAGTTCGAATTATTGATGGAGGAGCCGATGCACGTGTGAAATAACGAGTTAGTTTACCCAGGGACGCCTATGCTGTGTGGCCGAACCGAGACAGTCAGTTCGAAATATCTAAAAGTTTGAATTAATGAGGTGCAAATTAACAAGCTCTTACTGTACTAACAATGTAACTGAGTTGGACCTTGACCTACTACATACCATTTGGCTTATGATTGAAACACCTTTTTTTTCTAGAACATTAACCACAGGCTTCATGCACATCAAACAAGTATTTGCTACAAGAGCTACATAGCATTCTTTATATACCTTTCACAGTGCAATTAAATATGCAACTACACAACGTGTCACGATCAAAAGGCAATGGAAGCTTACCAGATAGCTCTCTTGCGACCCAAGAGGTAGTTCTCATAAATAATCCCTGCAATGGTTCGACCTTTGCCCACACCAGCACCGTCTCCTGCAAAATTACAAATGTGTGTAATGATCTATCACCTCAAGAATCTGGAGTGACCATGAAAATGCAGTGTCACTGTTTTTCAAGCAAAGTGGCAAACAGCCTAAACTGTGCCAGCATTGAGCAGCCAATATAGAGTGTTAGCGTGTACAATATTCTGGTACAGTCGAACTCCCTTATAACCGCATACCAGTTTCAACAATATATTGGATATAACAATGAGTAGCCAATGCATCGCTATCAACTTTTGTACGTGTTCTATGGCAAAATAAACTGCTTACTACAATGCTCTCCATGCCAGGTTATCGGTTATAATAATTAAACCTGGCTAATGTGTGTGCTCCGAAAGGAATAAATAGAACAAAAAATCCCTGAGGAAAAAAAAGGAACGGCCACACTCACCTGCGTGCCACACACTACGCACGGCACGCCTTTGTCGGATCGTTGGTCTTACACACCCCTCTTCCGGCTCCATTCCACTCCTCCGATACACAAGAGGACTCCACTGTGCTGACATCAAAGGAGTGGAAGGAAGATGGGAGAGGGGTGCACGAGACGGACGATGCACAGGGCTATGAGACAAAGGCACAAAGGTGGGTGGTAGTGGCTTTAGTCTTATTTTCCTGCATATTACAGCGAAGCTGCAAAGAGTTAAGTTCAAGGAGATAGTGTCCGCATGTAGAAAACCACGTTACCTAGCAGGAGAGGAGAGGAAAAGAAGAGCTCAACCCTGCGAGAATGGTGTGAGAAGGTGCAGATGAAAAGGTGAACGGGGAGGGAGGTTGACGTAAGTTGTGCCGTCCAATACTCGCGTTGGAGGGAGAGAGTGTGAGGCTGTGTATGAAAAAAGTAGGTCAACGGAGGAGTGGGGAGTGAGAGGAGCTCGCGTTAGCGTTGCCTGTATATACGGAGCTTTGGTCAAGGACTCTGTCTGGGAACGTTGTAGAAAAGCACGAGGGCCGCGCTAGGAACGCCGTCGCCCGTGGACGCCGAGCCAGTTTTTCAGAGCCGGGCATTGTAGAGCCACAATCGTCTAAGTCAGGGGTTCTCAAGCATGTTCGTTCCAGGGAACCCTGATAAGCTCCATGATGCGCCAATGAACCCCCCCCCCCACCAGTTTAACCGAATTAAAATGTCCTAATTAACCAAATGTCTTTGTCAGCGTCGGCAAAGCCCTCAAAGGTTATCCTGGCTGGAATCGACATGCCGGCAGCGCGCAGATCGTCGAAGGCAACGTCCGCGGAGGGCAGTTCGCGGATGGCAGTTCGTTCGAAGGCACGGACGAAGACGAAGGAGCAGTCGGTGCCATCGCTGTAAACGGCGAATCCGCTCGACGAAAAGCGCAGCACGAAACAGCTAGGAACTCGGTGGATGCTGAAGGTCGGGAAACGTGATCACTGAAGATAGCGCGCAGCAGCAAACGATCACCGCAGACACGACCGCAGAGCTGGCAGAGCTGACAAAACAACACGCGAACGAACACAGTGAGGTTTGGCTTGGCTAAGCTACGGCTGGCAACGGATTGACACGTACGGTTTCTAGGTTACGGCAGCCGCGGCGCGGTGCGGCGGTGCTGCTGGCCACACCTGCGATGCGAGTATGGTGGGTTCGAGGATATGAAAACAGCCAAAATGGCGGCGGCGGTGGTGACATTCGGTCGGCGGTTAACAGTAAAAAGTCCGGGAAATCGGATGGCGAAAGCTATAAGCGTCCGGAATTTCGGACTTTTTAATACATTGACTCTATGGGGAACTTGACGGTGCCACAGATGAGTCCGGGAAATCAGGCATGTCCGGAATTTCGGGCGTCCGGGAAATCGGACGTCGACTGTATATGGAGCTTTGGTCAAGGACTCTGTCTGGGAACGTTGTAGAAAAGCACGAGGGCCGCGCTAGGAACGCCGTCGCCCCGTGGACGCCGAGCCAGTTTTTCAGAGCCGGGCATTGTAGAGCCATCGTCTAAGTGTTAAAAAATACACCAGAGCGCCAGCTTCGCTGGACTTCCCTCTTCACAAGGTGGAAGGGCTCTGACTTTTTTTCGGCGCAGACACCCAGTAGCCAGATTTAATTGTTATAGCCAGTTATGTGGCATGGGAACATCGTAGTAAGTAGTTTATAAGAGCGCAGTTCTTAGGCGCTCGTTCCAGCAGCAAGCGTCGGCGTCCCTCGTTTACGAAGCAAACCGTCTTTGACTACTTGAAAAACAAGGGGAAGATCCTGGAGGTAGCAGAAGTGTCTGCAGGGAAGCATAAAAATTTCTACGATGACAGCCACCCGAAGCTGGAAGAGGGCCTGAACATGTGCCTGAGCACCACTGTAGCTAGGCAGATACCAGTGTGTGGCGATCTGCTCAGACAAAAAGAGGAGAGATGCTGGCCCTGCGCATGAATATTACTGGCTTTAAATTCAGTGATGGCTGGCTGCGGAACTCCAAAAAAAGGTACGACCTGGCGTTTAAACGAATGTGCAGCGAGAGTGATGCTTCTACAAGTATGGCTTTTTGGGCTAGTTGGTTAGATACATCAGAGGTGGTCATAGCGCTAAAAGACACGGACAAGAACGAGAGAACAGATGATGCTGTTGACCAAGCCCTTGTGTCGAAGTACCACGCTGACAAACTGTACACACTGCTGCGCCAGTACTCTCCAGACAAGACTTACTGTGATGAGACGAGCCTCTTTTATAAGATGTTGCCTGACAAGACGCTTACTTTGTCCGGGGAACCCTGCCACGGGGGAAAGCATAGGAAGGAGCATCTGACAGTAGTCGTGCGAGGCAACATGTCAGGAACGGAGAAGCTTCCGCTCTTCCTTATAGGCAAGTCAAAACATCCGAGATGTTTTAAAGGGGTTAAGTCACTGCCTGTCTGGTATGAGGCAAACTCCAAGGCGTAGATAACCCAGGATCCTTATGAAAAGTAAGTACGGAAGCTTGACCGGAAATACACGAGCTTCAGACCTGCGAAGTGCTCATGTTCGTCGACAACTGTGGTGCCCACGAGAACACAACGAACTGAAGGTTATTGATTTAGAGTTTTTGCGACCAAATACTACAAGTGTAATGCACCCCATGGACCAGGGTGTGATTAAGGACTTGAATGTTCACTACCGATCGCGCCTTTCGAATCTTATGCTCTTGTGTGTGGACCCCGGCAAGAACTACATTGTGGATGTGCTCTCGGCCATCAGCACTGTGTCTGATGCCTAGAAGACAGTGACGCTGGACACAATCCGCAACTGCTTTCGCCATGCAGGATTTGTCCTTGATAGTGAGGACAGTGCCACAGGCCAGAACTCCGCGGCTGAGATGCCGCCTGACGCGAACATTATCGCTGACTTCCGTGCTAGTGGGGTCGATATCCCCACTGTTACGTTTGAACAGTTCGCGAACTTCGACAGTGCAGTCCTGCCCTGCGCTGAGTTGGATGATGAGGAGATCGTCCGTCAGGTTCTGAAGTCGTCACAAGTCAACGCGCAGCCCACACACAAGACGATGCGCTGCCCACGCCACAGCCATCGAGTGCGGACTTAGTGCATGCCTTAACAATGCTCGTCTAGCGATGGTCAGACACTGGCCGATATATAGGCTGACCTAGTCGCGCGTAAGCGTGCATGTGTACAGTCGCGCATTGAGAATATTTTCCGGCCACTGGGACCATAAAGGTACCTTTTCTTTTTTGACTCTCGATTAATCTGACTTTTCGGCAGTTCCTGTCGAGTCTAAATAAACGGTCAGCAACTGTAGTTGCAAAAAGAAAACAGTGCCTTCAACTACGAGGCTTAATAAGTCACAAACACCCACACTGACTGGCCACCAGAAACACGAAACAATGAAAATTTTAAAAGAAAATCAAGTGTTCTTGCATGGTCTAAGCGTGCTTATTATAATGACAAATTTTGACAAATTAGAAACTATCCAGATTTTCTTGTACTGTGAAGGGGCCATACAGCCATCGCAACTAATCAGCTAGTGCTTACCAATGAGGAACCCCGCTCGGCTCCCATCAGGAAGTAGCACTTCATGCTGCTGGCTGGCATAGACAATTGCCTCCAGCTGAAGTGCAGATAGCAGTGCACGATCGATGACTTCCTCCGGAATAGACAGGTTGTACCACACGGCCGGCGGCTGTACACTTGACAAAGAGCTGGTCTCCACCACAGCATCTGGGTGCCGCTCTCCAATTTTCACTGTAACAAAAAGAGAATGAGACACAGCTGCTCACAACCAGTACACTAGAGGAAAATGTAACAAGCAACCTTGCAGAGCGCTTCCGAGATTGAAGTGTCTCAGAATGAACGGACCTAATCAACGAAAATCAACTACAGTTAAACCTCACTATAAGGAAGCTGCAAAAATCTACACTTTCTGTCATTACACCGTTTTGTATGGTTGTGGCGTCATGCAGTCTTGGAGGCCCTTCAACCACGGGCACCATGTTGCAGCTCATATTGAATGCAACTGTACATGTGCAGCCTTGGTGCAAGACACGCACATGAAAAGAATGCACCAAGTGCATTGCTGTGCCACATGAACCTCGTCTGCTACATTACAACCTAGCAGTATTGTCCACAGTAGGTGGAGAGTTAATAACAGCACGAAACCATGCGCACAGGACACCAGTGCCTGCTGTATTGCTAAGCCCAACAATAACTCGGCAGACAGTGCTAAGGCATGCCCACCGCTTCGGAAGTCCTTTGGAAAAGGCTAGAGGTAAGATTGCAACAGATTCTGTTATTGCCGAGTCAAAAAAACTAAGCCAATCTGAATGCACAGGACAGCTTGAGACAGAACAAAATTGCTAGCCTGCCAGACTTACTACCGGTGCTGTGCTTCAGACACTGCATGCCAACACAAGGTCAAATGCAGTGACCCAAAAAATGGGATAGCATGGAAAATAAAGGACTCACATTTAGAAGGTGTGTAGTCAGCATACGTCTCGGCCAGTCCCAGTTCTTCCTCTTCTTCAGCGTCCTCTCCAGTTTGCTGAGCCTGCAAAGCATGGCCACTTGCATACTCAGTACAGACGGCATCAATAGCAACTCCCAGAAAACGATTCTACAAGGCAATTTCAATACTCACCATCAAAAAAAAAAAAAAAAAATTCTGGCTCATTCATAAATCTTGTAGGCTCCCAGGGATTAATAACAACAAGCTTCTGAAAACTAAACAAGCTGAAGCAATGGACTTCCTTGCACAAAAGTTAAGTGTGTGTGTGTGCGCTATGCACTTTACCTCAGGCCTGCATTTCAGTACGATATGTACGGTTAAATCTCGATATAACGAGAGCGCTTTGTGGCGTGTTTGGAGGGTGCGGGCTCATCTCACTTGCGCTCCCTATCTTTTTGAACTTCTTTGAGCAGCTGCTCTATGTACGACTTCCAATTTCGCTATGGACTTTCGGTAGGACACCCTGCACCCGCACGGACCATCGGAGGAACCGGCAAGCCACGATTTTCTTGGCATTTAGCCGTTTTCACGCGTACCACACCGTTCCGCTGCTGGGCCAATTGAGGCCTAGCTCAACTGCAGACCTTGCATCTGCCCGGAGGCAACAGTTGGGCCTAACCAACCCAGCCCGAGAAGACAAACATAGTATACTCCGTTGAAGGCGATGATATTGACCCTGCGGAGTTGAACGATGGAACGTGGCAACACCCACGAGGCTCGTCCGACCCGCTCGACCTGCAAAAACGTTTTGGCCGCAAGAAAGCTGACCCTCCCAAGAACGCCGAAGGAGCAAACAGTGAAGGCGCTACCACTCCGACCAAGCGCAAGGCACGCCCGCCGCGTCTACCACGACGCAGACCCATGCCTCGCCTACCCGAAGACGACTATAAGATTGTGCTTCGACCCAAGTGTGCTGTGGACTTAGCCAATATTGGCCTCGTCACACTCTTGGACGCGATCCACTCAACCAGCAAAATCGACGTGGAACAAGCCGACCAGGTGAGAGTTCACCCCATCAAGAATACGATCACCATCAGCACGCCGGACCGACAGCGGGCCGACGCATACAGGACCATCACGGAACTGCGGAACGAGAAGTACAACGTTGACATGCCGGTGGCGGCGTATGTACCCGCTCCTGACGACTCTATTCGAGGGGTGGTTTACAGAGCCTACACCGACGAGACGGACGAAACGATCCAAAGTGAACTGGTGAGCAGAAATCCACAGCTACCGATCGTGAACGCAAAGACTGGGCAACTGCAAAAACTTCGCGATTACTTTCGCCAGAAAAGACTTGCCAACACTAATCGGGTACCGTTGCTTCACTATGCACGTGTACCCCTTCAGAGAGAGACCAGAGGCGTGCTTCAGCTGTTGCAAGTTGGGGCACCGCGCCGACGTATGCCCACAACCACGACCAGAAGATCCCAGGTGCCGAAGATGCGGAGAGGAACACCCGCCACCACCAGAGGGGGAAAAGCTTACCTGCACCCCGTCGTGCGTCGTCTGTCTGGGGAAACACCCGACAGGCAGCCGCAGCTGTAAATACCGGTTCATCCGACCCAAGCGGACCAACAATGGCCGGGTTTCCAACTCTAATAGCCAGGCGCAAAACTCAACCACGACCAGATCATCCCGCTCCAGGCAAAGGACCCAAGAGACTCTACGGGATCGCTCGGAATCCTTCCCACCTCTACAAGGCCGGAGGCAGAGCCGAGGCAGATCGTCGTCCAGACCCAGCGGTGCCCAACATAGCGGGCCGAGCACGCAAGTGACCTGGAATGGCAACAAACCAGGTCACCCAGGCCAAGATGACCCAACCGCCAAACCCCCAGGTAAGGGAGCTGGCAGAACAGGTGAAGAGCCTGCAGCAGGCGCTGGCTAAAGCCAACAACAAAATTCGACTATTGGAAAGTAAGCCTAATCCCAAGGGCCCTTTGACCCAAAATGCAAAGGAAATCGTGGCTACTGTTGGACGCGATAATGAACAGAGCAACAACATGGAGGTGGATAACGGACGCACCGCTAAGCGTAAAGCGGAGAGCCAAGCAGTCACCTCCGAAAAGAATGCTGCAGTGCCGGAAGATCGCCTCGCTAGAATTGAAGCAGCCATAGAAAAGCTAGCACAGGAACAGGCTAGAGCTGCAGAGAACAGACCAAAAGGCTTAAAGAGATTGAGGAAATGACTCATCATCACAGTATCCTTATTCTTAGAATCATGAAACAGATAGGCATGCCGGAGGCAGACGGGGTTCCAGGTAAACTCTTCCTGCCACCCCCAATGACCGAGAGTCCACGACCACGTAGCAGCACCCCTCCACGATTGGGAGGGGGCCCAATAAGGTCGCACAGTGCTAGTTCGGCACGAGTGGAACCACTTAGGCGCCCATCATGGCAGACGTAACAGTGATTTGGCAATGGAACTGTAGGAGCTTTGGCCGAAAACACCAAGCCCTGGAGCTCATCATTCAAAATTCTCAAATTCGACAAGACGTAATTGCTCTCCAGGAGACTGGGGTTGCTGCCAAAATTTCGGGCTCTACAGCCTATAACGAAATTACCTCGGCTGGCACCACCCCGGTCACCGCACTGATGGTACATAGAAATCTAACGGCTAATCAGTTAGAACTCGAAAATGTTAACATACCATACACAATGGTAGAAATCTTACACAAAAAACGGTCTGACCACCCACTATACGTTCTAAACATTTATAGTCCACCTAAAGATAAGAGTCAGGGCCACGGCGAAACTTTTTGGTAAGGCCTGAAGGTCGCCCAGGGGGCGCCGCTACTAGTCCTGGGCGACTTCAACGCCTATCACTCGGCATGGGGCTACCCTAAATGTGAGAAGAAGGGCACCAAAATTTGGGAAACCGCACAGGAGCTAGTCTTCACCCTTCTCAACAATGCAGACAGACCCACGCGTGTGGGTAATAGCGTCTCTAGGAATACATCGCCGGACCTAGCATTCGCTAAAAACACTGACCAGCCGAAATGGCAAAACCTGGAGCTGAATGTAGGTAGCGACCACTATATCATTCATCTCCACGGAGGTCTCATGTAGGGGATGGAAGAGGAGGAAATGGAAGGTGCGCCACACCTAGGTGGGACGCCTTCCGGGACGTCCGAACAAAAAGAGAGCATACACCCATTGAGGACCTAGATGAGTGGGTACATACCCTCGTCAAGGACGCCGAAAGTAACACTACAGAACTGGTACACGAGGAGGACGGCCCCAAACCGGACTCCAGACTCATCCACCGCTGGGAAGCACGGAGTAGTCTTCAGAAAAGATGGCTAAACCAGAAACATAACAGAACCCTACGTAAGAAAATAGCTCAATTAGAACGGGACATAGAAAAATACTCGCATCAACTGAGTCAGAAGCACTGGCATCAGCTATGCGATAGACTAGATGGGCAGTTGGGAAGCAAAAACACTTGGTCACTCTTAAAACATCTGCTTGACCCGGAACACACCAAGACGACCTCACAGAAAAACTTACCACCGCATCACTCATTCATTCCCAGGGGATGATGAGGACTTGATAAAAGAACTAAAAAATCGGTATTTCCCCCCCCCCCCCCAATTGCCAAAAAGATATCCCCCTACCTACCGGGTACACAGGAAAGGCAAATGAAACGTTAGATAGAGATATTCTAGAGGCGGAAGTTAGAGAAGTCTTACTCCGCATTAAAACGACAGCAGCAGCCAGTGAAGACAAGGTAACAAATAGGATGCTGCGAAATCTCGATGACCACTCCATTTCCGAAATTACCAAAATTCTCAACTCTTACAGGGCCAAAGGCATTATTCCAGAGAGTTGGAAACATGCAAAAGTCATCTTCATTCCCAAGCCGGGCAAGAAATTGAGCTGGGAAAATCTGCGTCCCATATCGCTCACGTCTTGCCTAGGCAAAGTACTGGAGCATGTCATTTTAGGCAGACTCAACGAATTCGAGGAACGCGGTGAACTTTTCCCGCATACCATGATAGGCTTCCGTTCGAATCTATCCACGTAAGATATCATGTGGCAGATCCAAAACGACATCTTACACCCCGGACCCGTAGGAGCCCCCCGTACCATATTGGGCCTGGATGTCAGTAAGGCTTTTGATAATGTGTCGCACGCCTCTATACTGACAGGTTTGTCCGAAATGGATGTGAGTGTACGGGCCTACAACTACATCGCCAGTTTTCTTAGCGACAGAACAGCGGAGATCCATTAGGGGGACTTAGGAGCGCCCGTTTTGGCCTAGGCACCAGAGGCACACCCCAGGGCGCTGTCCTCTCCCCCTTTCTCTTTAATGTGACTATGAGGAAGCTACCACCGCTACTCAACAAAATCCCCCATATTAAGCACTCCGTATATGCGGATGATGTTACCATGTGGACCAACAGTGGTTTGGATGGAGACATATGCTCCGCATTGCAAGAAGCGGTGGACACGGTGCAAACCTATGTCCAACATAACAGACTAACTTGCTCGGCGCAGAAATCTGAGCTACTGATTATCAGAGATAAGTCTAACAAGCCTCGTGATGACAGGACAGATGTCCACATAACAGTGCATATGAACGGCAGGCCAGTTCAACCGGTCTTAACTATTCGTGTGCTCGGCATGCTAGTCCAACATAACACGCAGAACACGGAGGCCATTGCCCGGCTAAAAAACACAGCCCAGCAGATCATTGGCCTCATCAAAAGGATAGCCACAAAACGTAGAGGTATGAGGGAAGCTGACATATGCAGGTTAACTCAGGCTTTTCTGATAAACAGCATCGTCTATGCCTTCCCGTACTACCATCTCCGCCTCTGCGACAAGACAAAAATTGACAGTGTAATACGCATGGCATACAAGGCAGCCCTAGGCCTTCCACGTTATGCCAGCACTGACAAAATGTTCAAACTAGGAGTCTACAACACGCTAGACGAGCTTATAGAAGCGCACAGAACATCGCAAAGGGAACGTCTGTCCAGATCGGAGACGGGTCGATACATCCTAGGACGGCTGGAAGTTGACCCCGTTGCAGCCTCAGCGGGCAGAAGAAGGTTACCAGACGAGATAAGACGACACTTCCTGGTGCGCCCCTTGCCCAAACACATGCTGGCCGGTAGACATGATCATAGACGCAAAGCAAGAGCCTAGGCACTTGACGAAAAACTTAAACATGACACAGAAGTGGTCTATGTAGATGCGGCCAAACAGGGCCCCCAAAATTACATCATCTGTGCGGTGACTAGAGACGGTACCGTCCGAACTGCAGCATCCGCTAAATCACCCTCCACCCTAGAAGCAGAGGAGGCGGCCATAGCGCTAGCACTCACTCTCAAACCGAAAAAAGTCCCAAGTGATTCCAAGCGTGCCGTCACAAATTATGCTAAGGGACACATAGGCAAACATTCGAATAGTATCATCAACTCTCTCCAAATTGACCGCACCACAGAACTAGTATGGGTCCCTGCTCACTCGGGAAATGCCGGGAACGAGGCAGCGCACCAAACAGCCTGAGGCTTAACCAACCGGGCGGGGTGCTCCTCAGACTCGGTGGACTTCCGGAGCGAGCCAGCGACCACATTTAATGAACTTGCCAGATTTTTCAAAGAGGTTAGGAAAATCTATCCAGTTCCTAATAAGGAGCTATCCAGAGAACAGGCCACGATTTTACGTCAGATACAAACTGACTCTTTCCCCTGCCCACACAGATTGGCATATATTACGTGCGGACAAGTGGACCCAATTCGCCTAAATTGTGGCCAGAACCAGCTGGCTACCCAAAATCATATCTTATAGGAATGCTCTGCCAAGCCCCCTCCGAAAAAACTACTGCCAGCTCCCTCGGAGGAAGCCTGGGAGGCCCTCTTAAGGTCAGAAGACAAGACCGTCCAAGAAAATCTCACGACCTGGGCTCTGCAGGTCGCCTCAACCGAGGCCACCTAGAGGCCAAGGCCTTCAGATCTACTGTCTGAAATTTTTTAATAAAGTTTTTCCTCTTCCTCCTCGATATAACGAAGTCAGTAAAATCGGCAATTTGTTTCATTATATTGAAATTTTGTTAATTTAAAATATAACCATTTATGCAAATAATGCAGTCACCGACAGATTTTTCTTGCACGAAAGGGGCCGCAAGATTTTCCGAATTATCGACCAATCTGAAAAAGTAAATCTAAATGAGAAAAGAAATGCCACAATCAGCAGTGATGGATACAGTTTCCTGTCGTGTTGACGATATCTTCGCATCTGTGGTACGAAGCGAAGTCAGCCACGCTTTCACGTCGACTCTGCTATCGCGGCTGATGGCAGCGGGGAGAAAATGCTTTGTCTGCATCTCATTTCCAACGTGTCTCCAGAACTCCAGATTATGCAACCTTCAGTACCACATGTGCAGGAAGAAGCTCACATACTGTCAGGCCATCTCAGCACACCCACTCTTTGCATACACGGCAGATTACCTCTAAAACAGGGCACACAGGCAGCGTATGCGCTTAGTTGCACTGACACCCAAGCGCAGTCACGGCCACACTAGAAAGGATATGCATGACCTACAACATGGGAGTGCGCAACAGTTTTCTACTCCAGATTATAAGTGCAAAGGCACCCTTTTGGGGACCAGCGCTTGTTGCCTGATGCGCTACAGACCTCATCACGTCTGTTAGCAGTGCACCTAGTTGAGCTTGTGTAATCTTTGGCTTTGACTCTGGGTACATAACTCTGATATTGCAGCATGTTTGCCTGTGCCATCATCTCTTTGCAAAGCTTCTAGCCTATGAAGTTACTCAGCAGCATGCAATTTTTTTCTTGATATCGAATCATGCTAACAAAGGCCGTTAAGTGCAATTTCCCAGAGATGCACAATATGTTTAAATAAAACGAAATTAAAAGTTTCAATTACGATTCAAGTTGCTAACAATGCTGTTACGAGTTAATCTGGTGAATGAGCAACTATACATCACATTTGCAGTCTTTTCTTTCTAAGCCGACGAGCGGTGCCTAATGCTCGTGTGAGGTCGTACCACGCCGCACCGCACTTGCCGAAAGCCCAAGCCGAAGAAGATTGCCCGAGCTCTTGCGAGTTGACCCATTGGTTATCGCCAGAGCAAGTAGCACAGCCGCCGGGATTTTTCCTAGCGGCATGTAACAGCTTGAGCCTGTGCTCTCGCAGCGACGTGCTATAGGTGCCTGTTATTGTATTTTCGCCCTGGTGCAGGACCCCTTTGGTTCGCCGCTGCGTGAGTGTTTGTGCAGTGCTGGTGCCGACGGATTCATTAAACGGTTTCCGTCAACTCAGGGCTTTACTGTGTTTTTGCGTGCGTCGCTCGGCAGCCCCTTGCGGCCTCTAGCACGCACGCGAGCGGTGCAAGAGGCGACGGCTGACGCGATCCTGTGTCATAAATATGCAATGAAATTGTGATAATTCAAACCGCTTCATTGCGACAGTGCATGTGCCGCAAAATGAGTGTATCGCGATCGGCCGGGCACACGCGTTGAGTTAGGCGTCGGCCACAATGTATCAAAAATGCTGTAGTAGCGCATTCTCTCGTGAAGTTGACACTTTATTGGCCACCTTCGGCACGTTTCAACCTTTGCCCCCACGCCATCGTGAAGTTCCTCCACAACAAAACTTTTCGCGTGTCCCATGAATTTCGTTGTAGCGGCACTTAACTGTATTCTACTTTGCTGCTGGTGTAAATTTTTGGCAGGAGCGTAATCGTGAGCACATTGTTTTTCTAGATGTTTAAAATGTTTTACACATGGTTACAGGAAAATTATCTATTTTGTTGGCTCGTTAAGCTCTAGGCCACCAGGTGGCTGAAATATGCAGACCGATCAGGCTGTTCACATACATTTGCACTAAAGCTTGTTCATCACAGCAATAGTAGTATGGAGGGGCTTTAGTTAACCCCTCCATCCACCTGTCAAAATGCCCAACTCGTGTGTTGTTACTGGAATACCGACACACTCGGCACTGCGACAGAATGCTCGCAATGCAAGCTGCTTCGATAGCTCTCGCTTGGGATCGACTGCCAGGTGGCTGCAGGAGATATTGGAGAGGCATCACGCGCTGGCTCCAGGACGTCCCATCATGACGCAGAACCAGCTTAGCCCGCCTTCACTGGTTCTCCTTCACTCGACGAACGAGTGAGGGAGAAAAAGCATGGCTATGGAGGAAGGTAACTTGTAATCGTCCGTGGCTCTTTTAATATAAGACACTTCACACAAACTGTGGTGCGAATGTTCTACCTGTAGCTGTACCCTACGCGTCTACCAAAATTTGTCCGAACCGTTTCAGGGACCCTTTAAGCTTTTTCTTTTTTTTTGAGTCCCACAAGCATGTCATTTCTTCACCACTGAAATGTTACAAATCACCTGCCTATCTTGACTTTTCTTCAGACAAATGGGCTATTCCAGTTTTTATTTCTGCACAACAAATCTTCGGTAACAGTACAAATTCGTTACTATAGACATCCAATAATAGTCCATACACAGCTTAGGCCAGATATGGGTCTCCATGAAGAAGGTTTTGAGCCCCACATCCTTTTGTCCCGGATTACAAAAAGTCCAAGAACTTCTGAACAAGTGATACACTTTTTCATGCACTGAGGCAACACACACCTGGGCGGGCATAGCTCCTGGTCCCATACCGTACTTCATGTCGAAAGGTGGCCGAAACATGGGGTATAGAGGTGCCGATCCATTTCCGGCCTTGAACCCAAAAGGCGGAACCATGTAGTAAGGTGAACCTGAACCCTTGCCAGCTCCATCCATGCCGGGGCCACGGGGCCCACCTCCTCCAGGCGGGAACTTGCTGCCAGAGCCTCCTTGGGGAAAAGGCATCTGCTGAGCCATCGCTTGCGCCATTTGTTGGGCCATGGCTTGTGCCATCTGCTGGATCATGTGTGGCGGCAGGTAGTTCATCAGGTGCGGAGGAATTTGCTGAAATGAGAACCACAGAGTCGGTTTACCATATTTATCAGATTAAACGGGGTTGGAGCCCCCAGTCAGGGGAACCAAGAAACACTGTCAGCCCTTCCACTGCGGTGGAGATGGGAGACCAGCTAAGCTATACTATGGTGGGAATTATGTATTTCCAATTATGACTATTAAGATGTGATGGTATAATTGGTTACTTGAACTATTAAAGAATCAGAAATATATATGATCGGGTGGTTTTCATTTATTAAGTGACCACAGGGACCATGGCCTTATGGTCGCTACGGTACACCGCCATAGGGTGTACGGCAAAGGTTGGCACGTTCTTCATAAAAACGTCACCAACGCAGCGCGCATTCGGTGCAAACGTGGGCAAAATGCCACCGCTGTCGACAACAGTTCCTGCGCTCTGTTTGTTTGACTGCACACAACTGCTGTCAAAACGCGGGCGTGAGCAAGCGTGCCAGCAGCTGCGGGCGAAGGTTAATGCGGTCTATCGCTTCAACAGAAACTGAGCGGCGAAAGCACAGCGCATACAAAGGTAGGAGCCGTGTTGCAGAACGCTTTCAAGATACGGTGCGCACGACCGCCCGTCGCCCAGAGAGTTGGCGGCACAGGCCGGCAGGGCGCGTCACAGTGGGAGAGCGGGCATGCACACGCACAATCTAGGGTGCCTCGATGCCCTCCTCGCCCACCGCTCCCCTTCCACTGAGAAGTGGCGTTTGCTCTCCGCCGTGCATTCGCTCCCCATGAAAGCGCACATCCCTCGCCCTCGCGTGCTTTCACTCGCACATACAGCATATGGCCAATGAGTTTTTTTCTACATCTGGACGCGACCATCGAAGAGTGAGCCCTTAACAGCTTCGCTGTAAAAAGAATTAAGTACAGTTGCCGACCAATTTTCCCGGACCTCGGGCAGACCAAAAAATAGTCCGAAAAACTCACCCCCCCAAATAAAATTTATTAGGCTTAAAGTGACAAAAATATAATAATGCAACGCCACAGACTACGCTTGGAGGTAATCAGATTTCCTTGGATTTGTGCAAGACTGACATCTCCATATACAGTCGACAAGAGCATCAGCGCGTTGGCGATCTCTGTTCGCAGAGATTGGCATGGAGATCAATGAAGCGAGCCCCGTTACTTCCTACCACTTTACTCTCGCAAAGGCACAGGAGGCGGTGCCAATCACAGAAATGCGAAGCCGCACAAACATAAAGATGCGACAACATGACACACTACGTGCAAAATAACAACCAAAACTTAAAGAACTGATCCTGCATTAAGTGACTATGACGATAATGCTGACCGAAAAAATTTTTAAAGTGTCGTCCCCTAAGCGTTTGGCCAGCTAAGGAAGAGCGGGCATAGCCTCCGAGACTGGAGGATGGCGCGCACACGCTATTGATAGTGTGTGCCTCCCTATCTTGGAGGCTACAGAGAGGGCCACTGGAAGCCAAGCCTGGCAAAGCTAGCAGAAAATCCGACATGGCAACCTCCAAGACCGAGTAGCATGGTTCAGAACGAGCGATTTAATCCAGAAAATTGAACGTTGGGTCTAAATAATCAGTCAAAAAGTCTAAATTTTTTTAGTCTTAAAAACCCGTCGACAATGCTATGCACACTATTATCAGGCGACAAGGGCTAGCGTCAATATTCCTTCTATTGCGACATCAATAACGTTTTTCAGGGAACTGTGAGGCCTTATACATTTTGCTGACGCCACAGTTCTTGCCTCCTGAACTGCAATAGTTAGTTTTCCTGGCGCAGAAGGCGCAGCCGACGGTGCATGGGCGAAACGGAGTGCCGACGAGGAGATGGTGAATGGCAAGTGGAGAAGGCGGTCTCAGCGGCTGGAGGAGATTCATAGCTGTCCGAATAATTGCAGCATTGTTGGAAACGTGGCGCATATCGACGCACATTGTTGGAGGCATTCGGTGCAAGTAGGCAACAGCGACGTGCGACATGTCCGGCACGGCCACAATAAAAACAAATCGGACGGTTGTCTTCCGTGCATCAATGGTCTTGAGCTCGTGCATGCTGTACCACTCGTCGGGCAGGAGGGGATACAGGTGGGCGCAAAGGCAGGCGAAGTGGACCGTAGGTCTGCAGTCCAGGCCTCGCAGCCACTCAGGCGTACGTCAGGGGAGCGGCAGTCAGAGCCTGATGGAAAGAAGGCGGGACGTGGTCGGCTACCTGCTCCTTGACGACATATTGCAGAGTGGGCGCAAATGGAGAACTCTACTTGCCATGTGTGAGCGGCATCAGCGAAAGCTGACAAGCAACTTCTTCACGGACGAACTCCTTGAACTGTACTAACAGCAAAGTGTTATCCGGGGCAACAGCCAAGCTCGACATTGAAGTGGCCTGTGGAAGAGATTGGCAGGTGGCTACGCTTTGTTTGCGTAGTTCATCGAAGCTTTGGCAGAGACTGACGAGTTCTGACACTGTTGCCGGGTTTTTCGCAAGCAGCATCTGGAAGGCGTCGTCTTCAATGCCTTTTAAGATATGCCTGATCTCGGCATCAGCCATTGCGGCGTCAACGCAGTTACAGAGGTCGACAACATCTTCTATGTAACTGGTAAATGTCTCCCCGCTCTGTTGCGCACGACCACGCAAACGTTGCTCGGCGCAAAGCTTGCAACGGCAGGGCGCCCCCGAATACCTCCGTTACGCAAGCTTTGAAGGCCACCCACGTCGTGAGATCACGTTCGTGGTTTCGTTGCCATACGCTGGCGACACCGCTGAAGTAAAACGACACGTAATTTTGCTTGTCACTCAAAATTTTATGACATGATCATATGCTGATACCCACTTTGTCAGCGACTTCTCGCACAGTCAAACGACAATTTTCACAAATCACAGTTCAAACTCTCTCGACGTCATCATCATCCGTGGTTGTGGGTCAAAGGTCGTCCAGGCGTGGGATCGTCACCGACCGACATTCTTCTGTCTTCAAAACGCTTGAACCAATGATAGCACTGCATGTGACTCATACAGTCCTCCCCATATGTTTGGCTAAGCAACTGAAATGTCGTTGTGAAAGGTTTCCCAAGTTTGTAGCAGAACTTTACACACACACGCTGTTCTTCCAATTCCTTCATTGTCACTTTGGCACCAATCCGAAGAACAGCTTATTCATGTGCTCACTTCAGCGGCTGTAGCTCGCAAACTAACGGTCAGAACGAAACGCGGCAAATGGCAGTTTGTTGTCTAAACCTGCCGCTACATGCGCTCAGTAGCCGCAGCACGCTCCCTCTGCTGGTTGGCGCGCTATTTCAAAAGTTCAGTTTCTTTTTGAACACACCTCGTAAGATGCCATCGATAAATTGTGCCATAAATGGGTGCCAGCACTGCAAAAATAGCACTACTAGCATGTCCTACAACTTAGATTGGGTAAAAAAAAAAAAAACGACTAGCGCATGCAGTCAGCAAAAGCATGGCCTTCAAGATCAGATTGTGTTACTTGGAGGGAGCCGTCGCTATGGCCCAGATTCAGACACTATCTGTTATGATAAAAATAATTCAATGCTTCATAAGACATGAATCGAACGGCCATTGGCTTGATGAACAAAATATTACTTTCTTGGGCTTCTATTCACACTTGGGAAGCGAAAAAAGAGCGAAAGCTCCAAAGCTGGCGGAAATTTTTTTCCCCACATGTCCAAGATGTTCACATTTGTTTTGCCACCAATGCCGCGGCTATCGCCAAATCTACCTACTGTGAGCGCATCTGTCTGCATGGTGGCACTCGTCACCACACTTCAAGCAATATAGGTTCATTCATTCATCCATTGGTCATCAAAATGAGTGATTCTATTGAGTGATTGCGTGCAACTTTGCCCACGCTCATTTTTAACGAACAAATGGAATAAATAGTTTTCATCCATTTAAGCTTTTCTTTTCTGGAGACGCACAATGAGCAGATGCCACAGAAGCGTGTGTTACGAATTTGCCCAGCTCTGCAAGAGCGAGTACTTATGACACAACAACACTTTGCTGTTGCACCTGCTGCTTGTACTCAGGTCCCCGGCAATCTTCATCGCGTCGGGAGCATGCAGCCTCAGTGATGCAAGCACTCATGTGATCACTTTATGGAAAGTAGGGCAGATGGGGCAGACAGCTGCTGCTGGCCGAAATGAAAGCTCACATGCACCTGTATAATTAACACTACATTCACATGCACTCCACACCCAAGCCTGCTAACTTCCTGAAAACCATTCAGAGAGAACAAACAGCACAGTTTTGAAAAACAAAGCTGAACTCACAAATCTTGACATGTTCGCACTGGAGTCTTGTGCATGGTTGTTGGCCATTTCCTCCTCCCCAATTCCCGACTCATCCAGGGCTGCTGACAAGAGGTCTGGGGTCTCCATCCCGCTTGTTCTTTCACTCCCTGCAATCTGAACATGCCAGAGTGCTTGGTGAAGATTTCAACTTCATAAAAGATAGTGTCGAAGCACCATTACCATCAAGACAGCGGCAAATGCAAGAAACTATCCTACATGGTTCAGCGAGAAAACCAACACAGCTTTCAAGAACTAAATAGTGCAAGCAGCACGAGGAGGCTACCTGTTTTTATTAAACAGACATGCTCCGGTACAATCATGAAGTCCAATCTTCTCTTTGTACAGCACAGTCTCTGGTAAATGAAACACATGAGCATAAAGTATGAAGCATGGTCAAATTTTTACCTCGAACAATTTTCTCCCGATCGACTGCCTGTCTTTAGACGTTGGACACATGGTTCTGTGTACCAGCTAATCCCAGACCAGGAGGCCAGCCTCTTATCCTTTCATTTAGTTTATGCCATAGGGCATATCAACGATAAGAAAAAGTCCGATTGTCTGGCTTTGCAGCTGATGAATCATCAGTGCTATTCTGTCAAATCATTGTTACTTTTCTACACACTTGTGCAGTGCATTGACATAGGTTCAGCTCGCACTACTTGCAGCTAGACCACAAAACGATAACTACATACAGTCGAAGCCGAATATAACAAATTATTGTGTATATGGAACAGCTGTAAAATCTTCTTAAAATTTGTGTATAATTGTTTTTATATCGAAAGACCTATATATATATATATGTAACTTTTTTGTGATTCCCTTCAGATTCAATATAACCGGGCTCGACTGTGTATTATATATATGAAACAGATTCACAAACTGAACTTCAAATTTCAAGTTACATTCATAGGCGGATAAGAAAATCAACGTTTGTTGCATGATTCCTGGTACGCATGCTGTTGCTCATGAGTACAGAGGGACAATTCTTTAAAAGTACCGCACGAGCGTCCACTGGCCGGCTGGTCAGCGCCTGCTAACGGCGCGAAGCAACGAGATCAGCAAGATCTTGATCTCTTTTCTTTGCACCTTTAGAAGGCGTTGACCAACCGGCCCGGTATTTTTGAAGAATTGGTCGACTGTACATGTTACCTAAGCTACATGTTACACAACACTAAAGACACATAGTTTGTACAGATCCAGCACACTTCTAGAGGTTGCCCCACTTGCACGACTCGGGAGTCAATTATTATAGAGCACTAAGTCATGGCTTCTAGCACACAGAAGCCAACATACACAAGGAGCAACAGCACGAGTTGCCTTTAATGCAAAATGTGTACTGCCTGCCACACCACCTGCACAAATGGCTGTTTCAGAATTATCTCTGTAGTGCTTTAAATCTTAACATGAAACCACTGCAGATTCAGATATCTATTAACTTGTAATGTGTTACAAGCGTGGCTTCCCATCTTCAGCCTCAACAAATGAATTAAGAAACCAAGTCAGGATGTCCTTAGCCAAAATGCAGCGAGACACACTACAGCTATCGCAAGCATAAGTAAGCTGTTCTAAAACTTGAACCGAATAGTGAGCTGGCCAACATGCCCACCAACTGCACAGCAGCCACAAAGTGCTTGGAGTTCTCCGCTGCAATCTGCTAGCCTCCTAATTAGCTCAGATGGTAGGTCAACCGCCCTGGAAAGGTGCTGGTAGCAGGTTCGAATTCCGAACCAGGAGAAATTTTTTTAAACTGCAAAGCTTTGCAGCTTGCTGCAGTCGGGTGGATGACAATTTTCCCTTAAGGGACCACATTGAAACTCTTGTAGAGTTCCCAAGTTAGTAAGCAATTCACCCAGCATGCAAGATAATGCCTTCATTTGTACATTAAAGAGCACTTCTTGTACACTTGTAATGTGCAGTATTGTGGCCATAAGCTGTGCCTGCGCTGGTCATCTGACTGATCAACATACTGTTTTAAACCAGAACATTAAATTACTGGTGCATTATGACAGCAATAAAAAAAAATGGAGACTTCTCAGTGTTATGCTCTCCCATCATAATAATTACACACTTTCTTTGTGATAAGAACCTCAAGTGCTGACTGCACTCCTTAACAGATGTGCGTGGTCGTATCAACTTTACACTTATTTAAAGCCCTATGACCCAAAAAACATCTTTCACATCCAACAGTTCCAATCTGGTTAATACTTTGCCTCGCCCTTATCCACAAGTGGCAGCAAGAATTTTGAACATTATATGCACTCAATATCTAATGTAAGAACCCCCCATAAAAAAAAAAGGTCCAGAGGTTGATGAACTGAAATTCAGCGAGACAGGGCAGCTATCAATCACTTACATTTGCCTTGCTAAACTTCAGGTGAAAACCATCTAACTGACATAACTTATTATCAATTAAGAAACCTCAGGAAAGTAGACAATGCAAATCTCAGCTACCCCCCCCCCCCCCCTCTTAAATTTTCTTTAGCACAATAAATGCCCAAATCACTACAGAAGCTTCTACCGATCGCACATGTAGGGTCGCACAATGCTTTGAACCAGTGCATTCAATAACTTGATAAACTGCCGTGGGCTGACCTTAAAGTATCCACTGACATGGCTGGCAGAAATAAGTCGATAGGAGGCAAAGTCAAATCGGGTTTATACACAAAAATAGGAATAATTTTCAAACACAATTTAGCCATATGACCATTTTTTGCATTAACGGAAGTACATTTAGGGTAGCTTCACGAATAAAAAAACTCGCTAGTCATCATTACACCAGCTTAGGCAATGAATGGACAGTTCCAAAGTCAAACAACTCGCAAGGCTCCCCACAAATACCCTTTCGTTTCTCCATATTCATAATCAACAAGTTAACAAGAAAACTTTCAGTTATTCATTAAAAGTGGCACCACCACAATTAGGTTGGAGCTGTTGTAACAGCAGACAAGGTTACGATTCCGAAAGCAACCATTCCGCGCCACAGTGAACAGAAAGCTTCCACCGAAGTGGCCACCAAATTTCATGATACCATTTATGAAGACATTCGCGGATGTTACATGTCCACTGGCGGCCTGCAAGTTTAATGCTAGTCGTCGCGATAGCTACATATGCAACACAGCGTGTGACCACGTTTCGCCCGAGGCAGCTGACAAGGACACGTGCTCGGCTGGCAACACCAACATGCTGCCTACGACGTTACAGTTATTGCGATCAACACTCGGCAGGCTACGAACAGAAGCACAACCTTTTCCGAACGGGCCCGTAAGTCATTTTCATTTCGTCTGTATCTTGCGCGCGCATGGCGGCGGGCGCAGACACTTCGCAACGCATTTACCGAACTTCTGCAACAGTAGGACTGACTAACCGAAGCACGGACTTTCGCGAATATAATTCGACGTTTAATAACCAGCGCAGTGCACGTCGCGCGGAAAATGTAACACAAGCGCAATCTAATCGACGCCGGGCAGAGAAAAAAAAAATCAATGAAAGCGATGCAGCGAAAGTAACTTGACGACGCACCGAAGACAAAAGAATTTGTGCTGTCTTAGCTGCTAAATCATCACTGGCTCGCCTTAACACGTGTTATGCCATGCACTTCTCGGAGCAAAGCAACAAAAACGCCACATCCTACACGAAAAAAAGGACGCTTAGAATATATATATGTATATAAAAAAAAATATTGGCGCTCAAGCTGCAATAAAAAAAAAAGTACGCCCGATGCTTGCAAACAATGACAAGTCGTAGCGCTAGGCACAGGAGAACAGTTCTCGCGAATCGCTAACGCGCACGCTGGCGAGAGAGCTTGGTTTTTAGGACATAGGGTGCGTTTATGTAATTAACTACGGCTTAAATGCAGGCTAGTGACTAGGCCTAACCAATACTGGAAGAATCGGTATCGGCGATCGGCAAAACCGCGCACAGTACGGGCCAGAGATACGCGATGCACGTTTCTCCTACCTCAGCTTTTTGTGGTAACCAGGTTGGCGGCGGCGGATTGTCACTCAAGTCGAGTACAACGCGAGAACGAGCAGCATTTTATTTCTAAGGCTGCAGATCCACACAACCAAACCACTACTAGATGCCCGGAAAGACAGGCTGCAGCTCGCAGGCAGCAGCCTTTCATTCCTCGGCCAGGCCGAGCGCTAGTTTCGCATCAGCGCTCGTGACGCCGCGAGGCTCGCGACACCTGCCGAGCTAAAAAAATATAAAGAGCTAACCTTTTGTTTATTTGTTAAATTTAATAATAATTGCTTAAGCTGCTCTTAACGCTTCAGAACAGTAATATTTAAAGCAGTTAGAAATACTTTTACGTTTATTATAAGTTGAGTTATTTAGGAGCTTATTACGTATAAAAGATTTTCAGATGTTCACTAGCGCCATGTTTTCACTTTCTTTTTGTATTTGCAATAAATTTGTGAGGAAGCCGGGTTTCTGTGCCTAGCGGGAAAGCAGTTTTGCGAATCTCTGTTGTGATTGTGCTGTTGTGGGCAATTCGAAAAGGGCATATGGTTTTCTCCCCGGATCGCTCTGCGCTGCATGTGTGATGAGGCGGCATTAGCTTCCCTGTTGTTATCGGTGGCAATATTTGAATGGCTCTTCGTCGGCCTCTTCTGACGGTGTTTAGTGCTGCTGGTGTAGCTGGTGCGGGCAACGGGATCACCGCCACCTCCCAAAGCCTGAACTGGGGCGATGGTAAAAGGTCGGTGAACAGAACAAAAAACCTTGATTTGCGTGCTTAGCTGGCGTCGTTTTTCTCTTCGCCGTGCATTGTTCACGTGTATTCATTCGTTTGAACGCGTGCACACGTGCTGTCAGGGGCGCAAATTCAAAATGGCTTTTCTTCGTTGGAGGTGGGCAAAAGTTGGCGGGATTTTTTGTTGTTGGGGGGCTTGATTGGCAACACGACTTGGAGGCCTCGCGCTTGCGCTGACGCTAACCGTGTCGATTGTTTTAGTGTTACGTGCAGCGTTTATATAATTTGTTGTTGTTCGTTGATTTATACGGCATGCGTGTCCGTATTTAACGCAATCTTGTGTAATATACAGTGACCGTTTTTATTTTTTTCTGCTGTGGTTAGTGGAAGTCTTGCTCGCGTGCGCCTTTGGATATACCGGTTGACACTGCATGGTCTTCGAGCTTTGCCGAACGTTTCAAATTAACTAACTTATTTAACTTCGGAATGGCGATTGGGGTCTTTGGCGTGAGGTTTTTCGTGAAGAGCAGCTCCTGTAACGGCATCTAAACGACCTTGTTATATTTTTCGCTCTCATGCCGACGGCGCTCTGACAAATTGCGTCAGAGAATACGAATTCAATAATGACGAGCTCTAAGTTTTCAACGTAGCACCTTTAGCAAATGCGAGCGCGAAAGTGCCGTGTCAAGCAGTCAATAAAGCGGCATAATCGTTCTGTTTTAGCTGGTGGGTAATTATGTTTTCTACACCGTTAACTATCTTGTTAGTGTACTTGCAGCCTCCTTCGCCAATTTTGTCCCAACTTCACGCGTTGTGTTTGCTCCGCCTACATTTCAACAGAGCTGTGCGCGAAGTTCCGCGCATTTTCACCCACTTCCCAAATGGAGGATACACTTCTGCAGACCCCACAGATACCCTCTTTTTTTGCATTGTGTGGTTGCAGATAACACTGTATTTGGAATGCATCTGTGCATTTACTGTGGCCACTATCTATAGGTGGCACCTGCAGTTTGTAATGGTTTGTCCCTGATTGTGCCGCAAAGATAGGGGCACGCTGTGTGACTCTTGTGCCATCCTTGCCATTTCAGCCCAAGTTCTGTTATGTTTAAACAACTAACTTAATCTCAATTTCTCCCTAGTAGAACGAGCTCGCTTAATATAACACATCGCCCACATTATTTAGGCTAATGTACAAAAGCATGCATTCCTTGGAAGGTTTTTGTTGGCTGCAGTTGTAAACACTTCTGATGTGTCTTGATAAAACTGCGGGGAACGCCTGGGGCTGTCACATCAAAGAGTGCCGTGTCTATTGCCACAGGACAAAAGAAACGGGCTGTGGACCGAACACGCAGCAAGAAAAGTGCATCTGCTTCATGTCACTCTGGTGATGCCAGCACTGTGTTGAAAGAGAACCATGGCAAAGCGACCACAAGTAATGGCACCAGAACGACACCACCGGTCACAAGAAGCACTCGGATAGACGACTATTTCCCTGTGCTAGGCACCGAAATGGCCACTGCTGAGGAGGTAGCCAGCGAGCACAGTTACTCGCGACGGCGTCCTGCCAAGAGAGAGTCTCCATGCCCAGTGCAGCAGCTAGTAGAACCCGAGGTTCAAATCCCGTGCCCGGATGCTGCGGCACTACCCGCTGGCCTGAGCCTCACAGCCACGCAGCCGCCCTCGCCACCTTCTATGGACACGCAAAAGCCTGCCTGCTGATCCCAGGGGCCACCATGAAAGGAGCAAAAGTGCTTCCAGAGTTGCAAACAGGCCTGCCGCAAAGGTCACTTTGAAGGCTGCTGTGGCAGCGACGGCGCAAGACCCCTCAAAGGCAGCAAAAAGGTACAAACGAAAATAATAATAAATTGCTGTTTATAATTTACTGTAAATGCCAGTGAATTATAGAGGCTGCAGCATCCCTGTGGCAGACTGTAATGTAGTGACCAAAAAGAGGTCGCACTCATTTCTCAGTTATGGTACATTTGACTGGTTCCTACTGCACTATGACAATTTCCACTGATGATGAGGCCCCTTAACATTAGAGCCTGAGAGAGCATGCCCGAGCCGAGAGGACAGCTGCTTTCTGAGCAAAAGCAGGAGCCGCATAATCAGAATTTTGTCAAATTGGGGCTGTGCTCCCAGCTTGAAGGTGAGAATTCTGCAATCTGGAGCATAGTGTTTTGAACGAACCAGGCAAATCTGTTCAAAGTGCTCAATTTTGACCACCTAAATGTAAACTATCTGCCAGAGTGCTTGAAAGCAACCAGTAAAATGTACCATAAAAATCTGTTTCTGACACCTTAAAAGGGACACTAAAGCAAAACAATCAATCAACTTAAACTGATAAAGTATTCTTCGAAAACTCTGCTGTCGTTAATTACACTGCAATAGGTCAATTATTAGAAGAGAAAATGAAGCTCAAAGTTTTCTTTTTTTTTTTTTTGTGCGGAAACCTGAACGTCAGCACTTCAGTGTGACATCACGACTTCTAAAGTAATTTTTCGTATTTGGGCCACGTTGACTCGGTGAACGTTTGCGAAACTTGACTTGCCATATTCAGTCTTGGGCTACTTTAAAACACAATGTAGTCAATCTTTACCACTAAAGAATTGCCTGAGACCTAGAAGGCACTGTCAAAATCCGTGACGTCACGGTGAGCTAGTGCGGGAACTTCAAGGTGGCGTCACCACTCGCCTTTTGTGTATTTTGTTTCTTTCTGGCTTACCAAGCGGCTCCTCGCGGAAAGAATGTTGTTTTCGGTATTGGTGGAAGGTTAATCTACTGATACAGAAAAAAAGCATTTTTTTTCTTTAGTGGTCCCTTTAAGTGCCATGTGTTCACTGTCTGCAGAACCTGTCTAAATGTGTTGTAAAACATTTGTAGAAAGTAGTTGACATAATGCTGTCACTGACCTTGTTCTGACTAGCTATAGGACACAGTTTTGCCCATCGTGGATAGAAATGACCATAGCTGGGGGACCATAGAACTCTGCTGTGTTGAATCACACTTTTAAGCTACTCACTCTCTTCCCGTTTCGGCATTTCCTGGTAATGTACTTGCACTCTAACATAACTTTGCACTCCTTAGGGTTTATCTTGCCCCCAAACTATAATAATCTATCGTGCATGCATTTCCTTTCTTTAATGCTGCGTGCCTGGTACCTGTAAGTCACAAATGGCATGTCCATTATCAGAGTGACATAGCATTGTTGACAGGAAAGTAGCCGGTGCAGAGTTTTCGGGAAAGAAAACGCAAACAAGATAGATGTGGATTAATGTTTGGAGACAAGATGTGTCCCAAAGAACGTAAACTTTTTTTTTAATGTACCTTTGGCAGTTTCATCTGTTTTTACACACTTTGAAGGAATGAAAAGTACACTTTGCCATCGAGAAGACACCCTTTCTAGAGCTTTGCAAGCACCTAGTAGTGCTTGCAAAGCACCACTAGGTGCTTGTTGCAACACTCGTCGGTGCCAAATAAAACTTTTTGTAAATGTCCGCCACCAAAAACAAATGACCTTGTGCAAGAGCGGGCTGCTTCTGATAGTTGATCGTGTCTGTGTAAACCCATTTTTACAACCGGTGAACTTGAAGCCATCTAAACAAGTGGTTGCTGGAGTAAAGCATAATGATTATAAATTGTTTCAACTTGTTGAGTTTCTGCTGCTTACTGCAGTCTTGTAGTCACTTAGCGACCTGCTGCGGCACCTTCCTTGCAGGAAAACGGACGTGCAGTGCCACTCCTTGACAGAGTACTTTCCCATCCGAAGAAGTGGACGCAAGACAAAGACTACACTTGCAGTGAGCTTGATTCAGCATTGCGCAGTGACTGTCATGTGCACACATTCTCATTGGAGTTTTTCTTTTTTTTTCTTTTTTTTTCTGCTTTTCTCCTTAATAGAAAGAGAGGCAGAAGCAGGTTGAAGATGCCATCCTGAATGGCATTGAAGAAGGCTTCCAGGTAATAATATTTACTGTCTTTTTTTCGTGTGCGCGAGTGTGTTTCATGTATATATTTAGTTTTGGAGGATGGTCAGTGTCCTTTTCCTTCCACGTGTTTCAACACGTGCAACCGTGTGGGGTGTTAAATTCTGTTCACATGTTCGTGCTGTACCAACCTTAACTTGTAATGAGCCACCTTACTCACATCAAACTACTCTTTATATATTCTAGCCTGTTGATGAGATTTCTTTCAGTTGACTGGTGCTTACCATATCGTTTCTTTTAAGGCATTGGTAAAACAGCCATGCAGAGTGCATCTTCTGTTGTAGATATTGTGATCCTCCTCTTTTTTCTGGTATAATAGGGAGTTTTAGTTTGTCCGTATACATAATTACCGTTCACGGACTGTTGGATTACCGAAGGCACAAACGTGAGTGGCCGAGTTGGTGGCTCGAAGTTTAACCACAAAGAAGCTATTATTGCAGCAACTGACCACATGTCGTCCCTCTTGCTTCATAGTATTGCTTCGACGAGAACACCCATATAACACAAGAACTTGTTACATCTTGTTGGACAAAGCATCACAAGATGTTGCCAGCAGTGTTGTTACTGCCATCCAAGTTTACCATAACCCTGTATTTCCGTAAACAGTGGACAAGCTAAAGCTCTTTAAAGAAGCCCTGCAGCACTTTTTATTGAAGTCGTGAAAGGCATTCCACATAAAAGGACACAATTTTAGAAATGTTTTGCAGCAATAAGTATTTCAATGCGCTCTATAGAAGTGCAGTTATTAGCAATCAAAGATCTCCCTTCAAGCCCCCCCCCCCCACAGTGACTCCGCTTTCAGTGGCTTGCACGGGAGTGTGGCAGTGCCCACAACGCTCTGCCCACTGAATGTCACAGTGACACGCTGTTTACATATTCTTTTATTTATACATTCACATGGACACCTCTACTTCCGGTTTTGGCAACTACGACACGCTAAACTCGGAGGCGGCCCCCTAACCAGGCTTGCCAAAGCTGCTCGTCTTATAATCGGTGCAGTGCATTTTCAGCACTATTGCGGCTTTTCCATCCAACAACTACACACCGACGTCACAGTTCCCTGTTCATTTTCAGCTAACTGCTACTGAAGTGCATCTCGCACAAATTCCACAACTGTGAAAATGACCAACACCACGTTTACGTTGCGCATCTGTCTGCGTTCACATGAGTCTGTGTGTGCACAAATTCTACACACAAAAGGAAAGACGCGCTGGAACGCCCAGATGCGCACTGTGGAGGAAGTAGCAAAACTCAAGCACACAGCCACTGAATACCGGAAGTATAAAACTGCATTATTAGTATGTGGACAGTTTGAATCTAGAGGTATTCTTGTAATCTTTTAATACGTAAAGAATCATGAACATTGTTACCATTGCAGACACATTTGTGGCCACTTATAAGTTAATATTGCTCGTGGCATTTTCACATATCTATCCAATAATCGTATGAGGGCGCCATGGCATCGTCATGTGCACTTATATGGAGAGGGGTCTGACGGAGCTGTAGGAAAGCATGGCCGTTCTTTATAAAGGTACTGTACGTTCTCCCACACAAATGCATTCTCTCACGTCTGCTAGTATGATTAATGTGCCATGCTTAAGGGGTGTTGCAGGGCACCTTTAATGATGGTGCAGCTGTAGGAACCATTTGGTGATAAGTCATCATGCCCCTATAAAACCTGCCGTGGTTGCTCAGTGGCTATGGTGTTGGGCTGCTGAGCACGAGGTCGCGGGATTGAATCCCGGCCACGGCGGCCGCATTTCGATGGGGGCGAAATGCGAAAACACCCGTGTACTTAGATTTAGGTGCACGTTAAAGAACCCCAGGTGGTCCAGATTGCCGGAGTCCCCCACAACGGCGTGCCTCATAATCAGAACTGGTTTCGGCACGTAAAACCCCATAATTTAATTTTTTTTTAATCATGCCCCTATAAATGTGCAAGATGGACACATATCTATTGAAGGGAGATATATTTATAAGGAGAGCTACAAAGTTCTATTAAGTTCTTCTGTGTATTAAATTTAGAGCTACCAATTAGTGAAAAATGAATGTGTGTTAGTATAGGTTACCACCCATGCACACACACCATTTCACATCGTACTATAAGTTCTGTTCAAAACCTGGCTATTGCATTCCTGCTTCACAAACTAAATATGCATACTTTGGCTTACTGACAGTTGCCAGAATTGCTGGTTGCCTTCAGTATGATAATTATCCTGTTTCATATTCAGTGCATTTAACAGTTCTGTGTTATTTCCCATCTACCTCCCAATCGTATGAAGATCACAGAGTTTGCTGACAAGGGCCGGGGAGTGACCACATCTCGGCCACTTAAAGCAGGGGACTTCGTGCTCGAGTATGCCGGTGAACTCATTGATGTGCAAGAGGCAAAGCTGCGTGAACAGATATATGCCACTGACACATCCATTGGGTGCTACATGTACTACTTCACCTGCAGGAACAAACAGTATTGGTGAGCACTTTTCCTTTTTTTTTTTCCCCATCTAAATGAAAGTGCTGCAGCTGTATTGTTAACAGATCACGTTGAAGGAGTGAATTGCGACTGGTTAATCCATCAGAAGTACTTCTAGTGTGTTATTTTCATGCAATGAAAAATTCCTATCCACTAAACTGGAGACCGAAACAATTTGGGGAGGCTTGAAAATCTTGTTGCCATGTGATTAGAAAGTTTTCTCTATGTACATGATCATAAATTTAGTTTTGTCTTTATTTACGTAAATATACATCCCATCAAAAAAAAAAAAAAAATAGTCTAGCCAGCTGGCCCTTACTTTTTTTTGTGATACACTGCACATGTATAGTATGTGCTTGTTCTGTAACAGTGACATTCAATAGCAAGGATGGCTTACGTTCCAGTCGCTCTATGGCATTTACAAAACATGAAAAGCAATCATTATGCAGTAGAATCTTGATTATACAAATCTCACGGAACCCCACCAAAATTCGTATCACCAGATATTCCTATCACCCAAAAACGTTTAAAATGTCATGACCAGATATTCCTATCACCCAAAAACGTTTAAAAAGTCAAGGCAGCATGATGTAGGTCACCCTGGCAACAGGCGCATTGGCACGGCCGTTCTGCGAACCTGACAATAGCCAGTGCCTGGCGCACCAGGGCCTCTGCTCCAGCTTCACCGGGGATTGCACGGCAGTTCAATTGTTTATATCATCCGCTGCAGCACATAAAGCGGTTCGTAACATTAGAAATTTAGCACGTTGTAAGCTAATGGACTTGGGCCAGTACTTTTGAAAAATTCATATCAGGCGTGATCGTATTACCAAGATCCTTCTGTATAGCTAGTTATCATCTCATACGCACTGGCCTACAAACTGCCATCTAGGAATGCCTGTACACTTGTGTGAGAAGAGCATTTCAATTCACGTGGCAAAGTGCTGTGAAAAAAGAGTGTGTGGTACCTTTTGCTGTCTCTTACATTCCTGCCTGATGCTATGTCAGCTCTGTTCTGTTATTCAGCATGGAAAGGGCTGCTTAGTAGAAATCAAGCAGTGTTAGCAAGCTAAAGAATAAACCTACGCATGGATTTAGCATAAGCTGTAACTAGCATACAAAAGTGAGGACAACTAAGAAAGAACACAGGACAAGTGCTGAGGCAATGATCATCCTATGTTTCTTAGTCGTTTTCATCCATTTGCATATTGCTTACAGTGGATCATTTCCCACTTCACCATCCTTCTTTAGCATCAGACGGAACTCCACCGTTTTATATTTGTTTCCATTCGTCAGCTAATGATGTGTCATTTTGAGCCCAAGGTACAGGCCATTAGTCACGTTTCAGTGCGAGTTTAAAGGGGCTGTGATGAGCAGGTTCTTTTGTGTTAATGTTTTCTGGCGGTTCTCTGAGGCGGAGCCTCCCAGAACCCAATCGAGGACAAAGCCGTTTGTGGAACGCACACACAAAACGTTTAATGTAACTAGAACGAGAAAACCCATAAAATAAACACTCAAAAAGAACTCATATACAACACACATATGGCTAGAACGCTTACTGATGTCGGGCAAGTTCGGGCAGGCTGCGGGTGTGATTATGCACTAGAGTCTCGATGCGGCGAAGCGGAGACGACGATAGAAGCGTTGTTTGTCTCACCAAAAGGTCGCTGTCGGAACGTCGTACAGGCTACCAGAACGTGGCAGCTCTGGCTCGGTGGGAGAAGACAGGCGGCTCGGCAGCACGAGCCGACGATGGTGGCGTTCTGGTCGGGCAGCCGATCGTGGCCCTCGGGCTCGTAGACGCAGACGCTCACCGGCCTCGGGCAGCAGTAGTAGATTATCGGGCAGGGTGGCGATTCCCGGGAAGGCAGGCGGCTTGGCAGCAGGGGTTGACGGCGGCGGCGTTCTGGCCGGGCCGTGGAGCTCGGGCCCGTAGCCCGACAGCTCTCGTCCTGCCCACGGGCGCAGTCGCTTGCCGGCCTCGGGCAGCGGTTGACGATCAGGAAGAGTGGCGACTCCCAGGAACGGGTTGGCAGGAGGCCCCGGCCGAGTGAAGTCCTGGTGGCTCGGGTCCGGAACCCGACGGCCGTCTTCAGCTCCCGATCCGGTGGCTGACCTTGTCCTGGTGTCGCTTCTGGAACTCCTCCCCTTACTGCCAGCGCGGCTCCTTTTTCTGCTGCTCTGGTCGATTCGTCGACTTCTCATTGGCTGCTCGAGGCTCCGTGTTCTTGTGTGATTGAATTGGCTTTTTTCTTTTGATTTCTTTTCTTGTGCCGCGTGTTCACGTGCCGGACGGTCTTCGGCGGCGGCGTTTTCGGCGCGGCGCGGTAGAGCGGCGCGCGCTCTCCTTGTCGTCTGCTTCTTGTTTGAATGCACCGCACCTTGTCGCACACCACAAATATCACCGTCGCGCACCACACATCACAGGGGCCATGACACAAAATTTTCAAGCTTGAATTGTTTATTGCATGTTAAATCATACGCATCCCATAGCGATCTGGTTAAATTTAGGTGCATTAAAAAAACTGTATTTGTATTTTTTCATATCGCAGTTAAATGGTTGAGCAGTCTGGTAATACTGAGGCTGGTGAAATGAATTGGCACCCCCGGAAACTGCTCCCTCGACTAACCGAAGCTGATCTTGAAGGCCATGATTTTGTTTACTGCAAACGGGAAGTGGTTGCAGGGACTAAAAGTTCTTCATGGCTGCCATGCGCTGTTTCGTTTTTGCATGTGCGTCTCGGCGGTTTGCTGCTGCTTTTTAACACACAAGTGAAGGAATTGCATGCACAATTCAATGGTGACGCCATTGTTGTGCCGTTGGGTGCCAGAGCGTGTTTAGCAAAACGGGCCAGTGTGGTCTCGGGCCGTTTCAAAGCAGACAACGCAGCGGTGGCCCCTCATTTTCTGGCGGCACACAGCCATGCCAAAATCGCGGTTGCTCTCAGTGAGAGAGATTTAAACGCACCAATTTCAAACTGAGGTGTCAAGGTAAAATGTGCACTGAGAGCCCAGCTTTTTTGTTTACGTAACGATATTTGGCGCGCTACTCTTAGTAACTATGATAATGTGAGAAGAGTCAGACAACCATGTCAGCAAGTTCTGTTTGGTCTACTTCAGAATTCCAGTGCAGCTATCGTATGCATACAGCTGGTGGAAGCCATGAGTGTGTAAAGTGCAGTGAAGTGCGTGTTGCACAATGTGCGACATATCAGTCGACGGACCCAACAAGGTGTGCTTTTTGTGCAGTGTTGACGCCACTAAGGAAACGGGCCGGCTCGGGCGGCTAGTGAACCACAGCAAGCGGGGCAACCTGAAAACGCAGACGTGCATCATCAAGGGTGTACCTCATTTGGTGCTTGTGGCTCAGCGCAACATCGAAGCTGGAGAGGAACTGCTGTATGACTATGGAGACCGCAGCAAGGCGTCACTCCAGTTTCACCCCTGGTTGGCATTGTAGCCAGCTTTCATCAAGAGTCGGCACAGTAATGATCTGGGGTACTCACCCTTCTGCTGTTCTGCAGTCCTTCGTTATTGAGAGCCCCATCGTACGCCAAGTTATCTTCAGAGTCCTTTCTCTGTCTGGGTCATGCAGTTGTTCTAACAGTTGTGCCTATTTTACATGGCCCACGAAAATGTATCATTTAGTAGCAGTATCATTTTGATACTCCAGCAAATAGGGCATGTGTTGTCCTGGCATACCTATTAGGCTTGGACAGCAACAGCTTTGTCTCAAGCTACTCATTTGTAGGGCTAGCTTGTTGAATGTGAGTATTATAAGCACAGGATGGCCTGTCTCGGTGGAGAGCAATCGCTGTTTCATCTTTCGCCTTGTCACCATTGGGACAGCATTTGTAATGGGAAAAGCATGACACCAAAGTACTATTTCGAAGTATGAAGTTGGCATTCTGCAATGATTAACTATGCATGTGAGTCAATGCATGCAGCAGCTGCTAGAGTAGCGAATGGTTCAGAAAGCATGAGTGAGGCCATTTTAGGATGTAATTTTCATGAAAAAAAAGTGAAGACTGGAAGCCAGGTGTTAAAGTTGGCACAGTCGACATCACGTTGTCTGTCAACATCAGTTGCCTTGACTGTGAAGGATGCCTTCTTAGTTCGTATCTGTAAGGCTAGCACAGCTTTCGGCTAGTTTGTGGACCACATAATACACCATGTTTTTTCAGCAGTTAAAGAAAAAAGTTAGCATAGGTAAGACTGGTAGGAAATAACGTCTTTTCTGTTTATGTTATTTCTTACGCTAACTTCATTTTCACCATTGGAAAACGTGCTGCATCGTTACTTGCTGTGAGCAAGATAGAAAGCCAAGCTAGTTGTTTTGAACTAGGCATGATGTTCAGTAGTGCGAAAAGACAAGGTACAAGATGATTCTTCATGCATTGCTCGCCACATGTCAAATATTAGTTCACACCGGCTTAGTGCCCATTCCTTGCTTGTCCGTAGCCGGCCTGACACCTCTTGCATGGCCTTACACTATCTCTCTTTGAAGTATGCGGGAAATGCTATGAACTTGTTCTGCAAAGGTCTAAAGGCGACATGTAGGTGCTGGCATGTTGCACTGACATATTGAATGCGACACTTTGGAGATGCTACCACAGCTGCTGCAATGGCGTTGGATGCACTGAACAATGCCACACTGATCACAACTCTCTCACATGTGATGTAATACTACCTACTGAATTGTTTCTCGCTGTTCTCCTATAATGATACGACACTTTTAAGGTTCACTATGGCTTACCGCCAAGTTACAATTTAAGGCCAGCTTGTTTTCAAGGGTAGTATGCGTTGTGCCTGAATGCTGGAATATTCCTGCATTACATGACTATTTGGCTGGTCACATGGCAGTTGCTTTCTTCTCGTTTTGTGCAAACCATTGTCACCATGTGATGCAAAACCATATGATAATGAATCCCATGGTCACGAAGGCAGCATTCAGGCTATTGGTTTACTGAGGTGCACAGCTTGCAAAATGCATTGACATTGCTGCATCCTTCATAACACTGCTTTATACAACAGTAATTAAATGGCAAATCTATTTTGTCTCCAAAGGACATGCTGTAGTGATGTGCGTGTTTGAAACACGCGTTAAGCAAAAACTTTCACCTGTAGTTCTTCAGGTACAGTTCAGCAATGGCAGCTTATAGTACGAGTCAATTGTGATATCACGTGATAGTCGATATATCGGAGTACTGAAATAGCACGAACAAGATGAGAACACACTGACACGCACGTGACATTCAACAATTTCCAACAAGAGATTGTTGTTGGAAGTTAGTGCCGATTCTGCGTGCTCTTCTCGCCTCTTGTTTGCGCTACACTTGTATTCCAAGTTGGAATACCAAGAAGCCCACATTGCAACCCTAGCGGATGTACGTTTGAAGCAAATGTATTTTGATAAACCTAAATTCATTGTACCAATGCGAGCGAGCATAGAACTTGTATTCTTGTACTATCACGTGCCAGAATGAAAACACAGCCTTTTGGCTTCTGCTTTGCACCCATGTGTTTTATTTAGGATTATACTTGAGTGGTTCATGCAAAAAAAAAAAGAAAGAAAATGCAGAAAGATAACATTCAGGAGTGAATGTTCCGAGATTTTAGTTTAAGCATGCACTGTAGTGAACATGACCAGGTCTGCAAGGAACTGTCAGTTTTGTGTGTTGATAAACGTATGCATTTTATTAATCCTGGAAAAAGAGTGCACAGGGCACTCTGCCAGTGCTGCAATGTATTATCGACAAGTTTATGCAGAGTGCTCACACACTGCCACTAGAAGTTTGTGCTGTTCTTCAGTTTTGTTGTTGCTAGTATATTAGTTGAACCAAACAAGTTGTTACTCATGTGGTGCAGTATAGGCCGGCACCCACATGTGAACTTGTTCCTTTACCAAACTATACACTTCCATGTTTCTGTGTCCAAATTTTATATTGCTTTGTTTCACTTTTAAAGCTTTACCATTCACTCTTGTGCACCTGCCTTTGCAGTCTCCAGTAATGCATTTCTCAGAGCCTATGTGTTGATTCAGAATCCTGTTCATTCACTTCCAAGAGTTGGAAACTTTCGTTCAGTAAGCTCGAGGGTGGGAACAGCAGTACAGTGCGTACTTTGCAAGTTCACAACTTGAACAAACTTTACCAGAGGTTTAGCTTAGATAATAAAATGTGGAATGCATTTTAATGTGTCGACAGCAGATTACTAACTTGTGTCCAACACATTTTTTACGTAATGTATGCCCAACTAACAAATGACAAAGGTCATGGCTCTGCTCTATGTGAATACTATACCATGTACAGCTCATCTCAAGTTCCATTCGCTTGGTTTTCACAGTGCAAGTGCACAACACATAAACCTACAACCAAGTGAACAGGTTAAGAACTACATTTACGACACTGATTATTCACAGTTTGGGTGCATACTGCAAGTGTGGACAACCACACATGCTTGTTTATCACACTTGTACGGCATGTACAGTCATCATCTTATCATGTTTTCGATGGCCAGTTTGTTTTTGTGTTCCACTGTATAAGTTATTTTTCAACTTCATTGTCCTCCATTACCTTTACCACAGCACACAATAAATACCAGAATCTATGCCACCTCCGCGTATTGCATTATTTTTGTGTTTGCCACCTTTAACTTCTATTTCATTTTCATGCTACACAAACTACGCTAAAGGCTGGCCCATGCTATTGATGTTTGGTTGCAGGTCACACGGATTTCTTCTTCAAGCTTGCAGCGACCGTGTCGTGACCACTTCACCTTTGTGGGTGTCTACAGGCACCAAAAAAAAAAAAAAATGTTTGCCGAGTTTTGCTTTTGAGCATGAAGTCCTTGGCTAAATGTATTTGGTCAACACTGAATGATAGGCAGCAAGTGTCATCTGTTGGATTAAAGCAGGAACAGAGAAAGATGAAGTTGGGCATGCAATTTCACTTCACTTCACTTTATTACCTTAAAAACTCCATTGGAGGGGTATTACATAAGGGGTGGTTAAAAAAATATATTACAGGCCTGCGCGGCAGTCACAGTGTAAGCTGGTTAAGCGGCGCAAGAGTAGCTCCAATTTCGGCACCACGCACAACAAAGTCTTCGCCTCGATTTTGACGAGAACGATCTGAACTGTCCGCCCTGCGACAGCGAGCTGCAGTTGTAATGCTCTCTGCACAGCAGTCTGCTGAGCACGATGATGCATGGTTGTAGCCGCGCACGCAGCTTTATGATTCGCTTCTTGAGCAGCGGTTTGTACCTTGCGAGGAGACGCCATAACATGTACCGAAAAGGTACCCAGAATACGTGGCGCACATCTAACATCGGGATAGCGTTGATTGCGTGCCTCGTCTGAATAGCATCTCGTCGCACGCGGCGGTTGCAGGCACGTTAACTAGATGGCGCCACCATACTGTCGGAGGCTCGGGTTGTCTGCGCCTGCCTACGCGCAGGGCGCGTATAAAGGGAATATTTCTTCTGCGTGATAGCAAGCGCTTGTGTGGCTCAGTGGTAAAGTATCCGACTCCCATGCAGCGGGCCTGGGTTCGATCCCGGTGGAGAGCGGGTACTTTTTTTCACATTTCCCGCGATAGCGGCTATGGGGCGGCGGCGGCATCATCACGACCAGAATTGGCTATTGGAATGAGCCCATAACAGCTTGCGCTGTAAAAAATAAACATTAGAAACAGGCGCTCATTTTGGATATGGGTGACAACAGCTTCGGTAAAGGCAGATGGGCTTGTGATGGCTGCGATGGCGTGTGGAAGCCTGTTCCAGTCCCTTGATGCTCGAATAAAAAATGATGCTTGAAAAGTGGTGGTCTGGGCACGTGCGCGTGCAACTTGAAGCGGATGACCAGTGCGATGAGATATGTATGAAGGGGGCGTGATGTACGGTGGGTGATTTAGGGAGCTGTAAATAAATGAACGGAAGAGACAGAGGGTGGCAACCTGTCGATGGAAAGAAGGCGTTTCCAAGCCAGATTCCGCTTTCATCGATGAAGTGCTGATATTGTACGAATATGAAGAATTAATAAACCTAGTAGCACGATTTTGCACAGCCTCAAGTGCATTTATAATATAAATCTGATGCGGGTTCCAGATGAGAGATTCATACTCAAGTTTCGATCTTACAAATGATTTATAGGCCAACGCTTTTACTTGTGGGGTATGACGTAGATGTCGCCTAAGAAATTCCAGTGATCTATTGGCAGACGAGATGATGTTAGTAGTGTGCAAGCGCCAGGACAGATCACAAGATAGTGACACAAAGGTATTTGAATGATTGGACTCATTCTATTGGAACATCAGCAATGGAATAGGTAAATGTGAGGGGGTTACGGCAGCGAGTGAAAGACACAAGTTTCTATTTGTTAGGATTTAGGTTCATTAGCCAGCGGTTACACCATTATTGTACATTATTGAGATCGTTCTGGATGAATGTGTGGTCAAATGTGTTTGTAACTTTACAGTAGATTACACATTCATCTGCAAACATACAAATGTTACATGATATATGCGTTGGTAGATCATTAATGTAAATTTTAAAAAGAAGCGATCCTAAGACGGATCCCTGCAGGACGCCTGATGTTACTCGGAGTCTGCTAGAATAATGGTTATTAACGAAAACAAACTGAGAGCGGTTAGTCGGGAATGCTTCTATCCACTTTAGTACGTCGGGGTGTAAATTTAACTGAGACAATTTTAGCAGCAAACGTTTATGAGGAACTGTGTCAAATTCTTTTGCAAAATCCAGGAATATGGCATCAGTCTGAAGGTTACTGTCAAGGTTAACATGCAGGTCGTGAAGGAAAATTGCCAACTGCGTTTTGCAAAAATAGCCCTTTCGAAATGGACAAGGGTGAAAAAAAAACAGTTTCAGTCTAAGACGTTCATGATGTGCGAGTATATGACCTGTTCCATGATTTTACAGGGGACACTAGTTAATGATATAGGACAATAATTTAATGGGGTGTCTCTGTTGCCCGATTTGAAGACTGCAACGACCTTGCCCACAGTCCACTCGGATGGTAAGATGCCTGTAGAGAGTGACTGCGAAAACAACAAAGTTAGGTACGCAGCAGATTCATGTTTAATATTTTTTAAGAGTTTGGAATTGATATAATATCTACACTTGCTGACGATGAAAGCTTCATGTCATCAATGATCGAGGTGATTCCGTCTGCTGCTTAAGCTTTTTAGTGAACCGTGGCTTCTTACGGTTTCCGTGGAATGTTATTCTCGGTATGAACTTGTCAACGAGATCACCTAGCTTGTTTTTAAATATTGACCAGTTTTCATTAGTAGAGCGCGTAGAACATAACCTCACGAACATAGGAAGAATGCGTTCAGATCACTATTAATGGCATCATAATTACCTTTATTGTACAGGCGGATTGTTTTGCTGACTAAATCGCGTCTTACGGGTTGAAGCGAAAATGTAGCGTGAATTACTTTGTGGTCGCTGACTTAAGTAGATATGCTATTGATGATAAGCTTTCCGTATTGCTGGTTAGGATGAGATCTAAGATGCTAGAAGTGCTCGGTGCAACGCGTATAGGTTCTGATACAAGTTGGGTTAAATTGAAATTAAGGCAGAAATCCACAAAATCTCTGGCAGGCTCACTGCCCATAATTATGGGGAGGTCACTGCCCCAGTCTATTTGAGGAAAATTAAAATCACCAAAAAGGAGGACTTCTGCTTGTGGGTGTTGATTACTAAGGTCACTCAAACTGTTATTAAGTTTAAATGTGAAATCTGGAATATTATTTGGAGGCCTGTAGCAAACACCTGGAATGATAGTATGGGGGGAAGCGTGAATAATTAGCCATAATACTTCAAGATCAGAAGTGATGTTTTTGGCTACAGAGCACGATAACTGCTGGTGCACCGCAATCAGGACATCCCCCCCGCATGCCTTTGCGATACTTTTGACAGACATGAAATTCCGGTAGGTTGGCTAGTATTTCTGTATCTGTTATAGCTTCTGTTAGCCACGTTTCGGTTATCACCATTATATTACTGTTGGATGATGAAACAAGGTTGGAAAAAGCGTCACGTTTTGGAAGGAAACAGCGTGCGTTCGTAAAGATTACAGACAATGATATGTTACATTTGGGCATAAGTGCAATAGACATTTTTACGACGGGGAAATTGCTATATTATTTCTTTGACAGACTGCGTTTGCTCGTCGTAGACGTGCTTATGGCCCATATGCAGTGTTTTGAATCGCAAAGAAAAAGGTAATGATTTGCTTTTAGCGAAAGTAACGAGCGTAATTTCATTTGACAAGCTTTCTTTTGAGAGCACGGTCAGACGAGAAAGCACTATGCAAATTCCTTGGCTGCAGTGGTATCAGCACAGGTAATGTAGAAGATCGGCAATGCACACCTCTGTTTCACATCGGACAAGAACTTTCTGTACAAGTTACAAAGCCATAGATGGCTTGGGGTGAAGCCCAATTGAAGTGTGCTGCTTGGTGTTATCCACAGGCAAGAAATCTGCTGCAGAAAAAAAAAAGTTGACAGAAAATGTTTTTCAAGCGAAGCTTGTATTGTCTCAGCGGAGGTCAGCGGAGGTGATGGTGGTGGTGTCACGCTAAAGCCCTATGGAAAACTCTCGTCTTGTTCACTTCGGTATATACCAAAATTGGCATGGAAAGGTACAAATGTATGACTAATACGACTGATAGGTGATGACATCAATAACATCACATGCTCGTCAGTTACGTCACGATTAACGATAATAAAATCACGTGTGGAGCATATCCAATGTGGGTATGAGCCAGGGACAGGAAAGAAATCACGTGTGGCTCATACTGGCGCCGCACATTTCAGCTTCCGCTGGTTTGGTGTGTCGCGGGGAGGGAAAAGGGGTTGTCAGGCACTAGGCTTCCCTCGCCTCAGATCAGTTTTGGCGTCCGGGTGAGAAAACTGCGCGTGGTGCGTTCTGGGCCGAGGAGCAGGCTGCGTTTGAGCAACGGCGCTGCGAACTCTCTTGGGAAAAGACTCGTCGTAGATGTGCCGATTCTAGCACGAGGGCTTCAGATGCCCAGGCGAAACGACGGTGAAGAGCCGCCGACCCTGAGTTTAGGGCAAACGAAGCAGAACGTCTGCGACAACGTTGTCTTGCCGCAAGCTTCGCTTACTCTCATTTTCTCAACAGGGGAAGGGCTGGTGATATTTTTTAACTGAATGTTCTTGTTCTCTCTATATTTTGCACATTTTGGAAAAAATAAGCATTTCCCTCAGTTATGTTTACGTCTCTTCCATAAAGGATTAATAATGAGTAGGAAAAAAAGTGATGCTGTATGTGCTTCCACCAATAACAGCAGAGGGGAAAGCCGTGTGATAACGTAAGGGTGACATTGTGATATCCTGCACGGAGCAACTGAGCGACTGTTCAGCCAACCATGCAAGCAGTCTCGTCTACGATACAAATGTTTTCGAATGAATAACGTGTAATACTACAGTCAAACCTGGATATATCGAACCCACATATAACAGATTATTGTGCATAACGAATAGCAGTAAAATCCCCTTAAAAATGGTTGTGTAAAAGTTTTTATATATCAAGCTTTTTTGTAATCCCCTTCAGATTCAATATATCCGGGTTCGACTGTATATGTAAGGGAAAATGATCAGTTTTGTGAGCATATTCTCCTTGCAGAAATTTTTGTAGTGTGGTCATTTGCCTTGTCTAGCTACCCAGTGTATAAATAAAACAACAAAAAAAAGCTCTACAAGTAAATTGCCCTCCTACAATAACAAAATGCTGCTTTTGCTGCGAAGGGGGCTTGGCAAGCCAGAAAAAAATGCAACGAAAGACAAATGGCAATGTTACCTTGAAATTCCCACGCCAGCTCTGTAAAGATTGACTATATAGGGGTGTGCTAGTACCGAATCGAGAAAAAGCCAAATACCGAATATCGGAAAATTTTTTGCGAAATTTCATGCTTACGAATTTTCGGCAACAAATTACAGTGCTGCACATCTTTGGGATTCTTCTAGCATTGCACAACGAGAATGTAGCAGGCTAGCAGTAACATAGCTACGTGGAAATCACGGTCTACTCTTTTTAAAGGAAACACAGTTAGTATGCCAGCACTGATTACTAGTATATGAAGTTCTGGAAAAAAATTATTTTTTATCAATAGAATTTCTGTTCCATGGGATCAAGTGCTTTTTTCCTCTGAAACTAATGAATTAGTGGTGTTCTGTTGTACTGAACACCAATGAGATTCTCAGTTTTATAGTGGATCTGTGCTTTGTGGCAATCTTTTATTTATTGCATAGAAAGCTTTACTTTTTAGTTTTTCTACAAAATGCAGCAGGACTATCCCAACTTCACGGCATGTGGGTTATCCTAAGACCAATCTGCGAGACAGACGGGAGGACCGCGCATCGCGTAGCTGGCGCCGACGGCAAAGAGACTGCACCGTCCGCATGTCAGATTCGGCGTGATTTGCCACCTGTCAATGCATCTGCAATCTTGAGGGTCACGGCACGTTCACGACGCTTGCTGCCCCCCTTCTCGTTCATCCGCCATCTTTCGCTTTCGTTTGCAAGGCGGTTTGTCGGCTTTCCGAGTGTCACGTGGCTGCCACGAATAGATCTGTGCCGATTCGGCACGAAACCGTAACTTTAGTCACCGACGCCCAATGAAGCAGGGCTGATTAGGCCTAATGGCCGAGGCAGTGTTGACAATTTGCCGCTGGCCGATGTGATAACGAGCCGCAAGCCGCCGCAGAATGCTTGCCGTTATGTTTGTATGGGTGGCTCATCAGTGATCGGTCCCGAGATGCGAACTCTAACATTCACTGTTCGATTCGATATTTGCACAACCCTACTTATTGTCTTTATAACGAAGCACTTGGGACCTAAAAATACTTCGTCATACAGGTCACTTCATTGTAAAGATTGCACACCGTACCACTAGCAATAGAGTAGGCTGAGCACATTCAGGAAATTAAAAGCTTCAATGAGAATTCAAATGATACTTGGTGAACGAAGTTGTTCATTTTTAACTGCTCACTTTATCCTACGGAATACGCAACAGTTAGCTGTTGCGCATTCCTACCTAGCTTATGGCATCAAAGTTCATGACATAATACATGGCAAAACCCAGGAGGAGCGTCGAATGCCACTGTTGCTTGTGCTAGTTTCTGCGGCTAGTTTGTATAGCTCACCGAGCAGGATGTGGAAAGATTGTTGTACCTGGATTACCTATTTTTGCCGGCAGGCCACACTTGTGCCACTTTTCGAAGTGTTCGTCTACTACCTAATTTAAGGACCCCTAAATTCTTTCATTGTACTGGCAAACTTGTTGTAGTGGTTTTCACTGTAGAGGCATTCACAATAAATGTGAAAGATGAGCATTCGGCCAAAATATACTGAATCCTTCATTATACAAGTCATCTAGTTGTAGAGGCATTCGACTATGTCATAACGGTGCCAAAGACAACATGGCAAGTTTTGAGAACATTCACTGCGTGCGAGTTCAAACTCTACGGTGTCATGCTGGGGGTGTTTTGGCATAGAATTCAGGAAAGGAAGTTTGGGCTAAATTTTCTCTGGTAACCAACCTCTTTGAGTTTGAAACTTTCAGAACTCATGGAGTTCTGAAAGAGTACTGTATCAGTGTAAAGTGCTTTAGCATTTATCTTTATTGCTTTTGTGGTGGGCGTTTCTTTTTCGTTACATTTTCACTTGCAAATGTTTTATGTCCCGTCTAGGATGTACAAATACATGGACTGCGATCTATTCAAGAAGATATGAGACGCTGATGAACTAGAGTACGATACGTTGAGAACTGTTTGTGCAAATTCGAAAGGATGTAGAAGAGGCCACCAAAGAAATCCCCACGGAGCTAGAGTTTCCCGATATGGATGCACGCCTGGCGCACCTCCTAGAGGCCGAACGGTCCTTGTTGGAAAGATGGAAAATGCAGAGACTAAACTGCAGGCTCAGGAAGAAGGTAGCTAAACTTAACCGGAGCATAGAAGATGCACTGTGCAGAGCTTAACAGACAGCACTGGAGTGAAGCTTGTTCGGCAGCGGACGGGAGGATGTGCACCAGAGGAAAGTGGACTCTCCTAAAACACTTGCTAGATGACGGTCAAACCAAAGGCAACCAGCGATTAGCCATTGATAGACTAATTCACAAGCAGAAGGAGGAGGGTCATACCGAAGTGTCCCTTCTCCAAGAACTGGCCTTTAAATACCTTCCGGTGGGTCCAAGTGAACACAGTAGCTCCCCACGGTACGAAGGCGCGATCACTCCGGATCTCGATGCCCCTTTCTCGGAGGCGGAGGTAAGGGAGGACCTATACAGCTTGAATGGCAAATCATCTCCCGGCCCGGACGGCATAACGAACAGGCTCTTGAGGAATCTGGACGTCAGGGAAATAGAGTTTGGGAAGGGGGCATAGTCCCGGAATCATGGAAGCAGGCGATGGTAATTCTCATCCCCAAACCTGGAAAATCGCCTAGCCTGAATAACCTCTGCCCAATTTCACTCACCTCATGCTCAAGCAAAGTGACAGAACATGCTATACATGACAATCTCCAGGCACATAGAGCATGAGGAGTTGTTCCTGTACAACATGATTGGATTTAGGCCTTCACTCTCCGCTCAGGATGTAATGCTTCTGCTCAAGATTCAGGTTATTGACAATAGAAGCAGGGACGTGAGAGGCATACTGGCCTTAGATTTGTCTAAGGCATTCGATAGAGTGGCTCACGACTTCATTCTCAAGGAAATCTCTGCGCTAAACCTGGGGGGTAGATTCTTTACCTTTGTGGAATCCTTCCTCAGGGGCAGGACGGCGGCCATCAGAGTAGGACAATCGAAATCAGCTCGGACATAGAGGTACTTCTCAGGGTGCGGTAATTTCCCCCCTTCTATTCAGCATTGCGATGCATAGGCTTTCCAAGAGATTATCAGCTGTACCGTATGTGGTACACGCGCTCTACGCTGACAATATCACAATTTGGTGCCCGGGAGTTTCGGAGGCGGCCGTCGAGCAGGCGCTCCAGCAAACCCCAGACGTTATTCAGTCCTTCCTTGACAGAACGTAACTTCAGCTCTCCCTGAATAAATCCGAATTTTTACTGCACAGGCCGTCAAGACAGGGGGTTCGAGGGTTAACACCTCTAAACCAGATTCCAATTAATGCTTATATGAGGAATGGTCAGAAGAACCCCAGGGTCGACTCCATCAGAATCCTCGGGCTGCTGTTTGACTCCAGGGGCTGTAATGTCAAGACCATTGCTCACCTCACGTCCAAAACTGAAAGCATTCTTAGACTGATCATGAGAGTGTCTAATGAGAAAGGAAAGATTGGTGTGGACAACCTGCTTAGGGCGCATCACGCATTCCTCATGAGCCACGTCAATTATGTTGTTTCAGCCTTACATTGAACAAAAATGGAGAGGGACAAAATTGACACCCTGATGTGGAAAAGCATCAAGAAAGTGTTGGGCATCCCGATTACAGTAAGCACAGAGAAACTCGTGCAGCTGGAGTTGCACAGGTTGTGAGGTTTTCGGGCTCTCGAGCAGGCCGACGTCTTCTGGAGGCAGAGTGTCTTCGACCTAGCTTCAGCCGGGAGCAGATGATACAGCTTGACGTTAAGGTCAGAGGTACCTACGTCGTTGATCTAATTCCTAGAAACGTACATCCGCAGCACAATAAGGTAAGGCGAGTAGCGCGAGCCAAGGCGTTTTTAAAGAACACTTCAGGCATTGAATCCTTTGTAGATGCCGCCCAGTATGGTTGTGTGGATAAATTTACAGTCTCTGCGGTTAACGACAGGGGTGAACTTCTTTTCGTGGTTTCGGTAAGGACTAACATGGTCGATGAGTAAAAGTTCTGAAAGTTGGGCGAGTTGGTAGCTATTCATCTTGAAACTGCAGCGCGCACACGAGAAACGAGGACAAGCGATTATTTACACAGGACTACCGCGTGGTGGTCAGGGCCTTCACCTCGTAGCAAAAGAAGCGGAAAAGAAATCAGATACAGTCCACCACATTACTTGGTTCCCAGCCCACATGAGAGACGAAGTGTTGCCGGGTCGCCTGAACCCCAATGAGATTGCTCACCGCCGTGTGCGAGAACTCGCGCGCCGGGACATGGGACCTTTGCGGGTTCGGAGAATATTGGGCATAGTGACCCTCTACTTACGTTCCATGAAATTACGGCACATTACAGAGGGGAGCAGTGATGTTATCCACCTTCCCATCCCTAATTGAATAGAGCACAGTCCCGTACGCTCAGGATGCTTCAGACGGGTTGATACCCATCGCGAGGCTTCCTGAGTAGACTCCACACAGAGATAGATTCTCACTGTCCAGATTTCGGGGAAGAATTCTGTACTTTAGTCCACATGCTCTGGCAGTACCCTCTGTTACATGACCTCAACAGCAGCGAGGATTGGGAGAAGGCCATCACAAGCACTAAACAGAAAGACCAGTCCAAGGCTGTCCAGAGGGCCCGTGAGAGAGCAGAGAGGCATAGCCTCCCGGCTCCAACATGGGATTAGCCAACAGCTAGCCAGGGTTCCTTTCTGGGGCTCCAATGGCTGGCTCCTCAGGAGCTTAATAAAGTTCTTGTCTGTCTGCCTCTCTGTCTGTTAGCAAGAACTTAGGGGTCATGTATACCAGTAAAGAACAAGTTAACCAATTTTATGTGGCTCCTATGCATCAAATAAAGAGCATCAAATGAGACAATAAATAAAATGCAGCCTAGATGCACATTTACTAAAGCTTCAAGATTTTCTTGTACGCTTCTTCGGTGTGGCATTGCCGTTTAGTCCAGTTGATTTCCTCTTCTCGGATTTCGCAGACTTTGCACTTGTGTTCCCACTACTCGTCTGAACACTGCCAAGAAAAAGAAAGGTTCTGCATTATAAGTTTTCCTATGCACATTTTTGCACTGCAACAGCAACTATACAACCGCCCATTAAAAAAGCAGTGAAGTCAATTATTGAGGCAAATGTAAACCAGATATGATTTAATGGCTTAGATAGAATATAAACTCCTCTGTAAATTTTGCTGAGGAGGCTTTACTGAGTATCACAAATGCAATGTTTTCAGCTGGCACATTTGACTCGACTCTAAAACGTAGCAAATTAAAATCAATATATTTGAAAAGAAAAATTTGTTGCTGGTTGACAGTTGTTGGCCTATTTCACTGCTTTCTGCAGTTTCCAAGATAACTGGAAAACTACTTTGCACAATGTAGAAAATGGGTATAGTATATAAAAGGAAAAAAGCACTGAATCAGCCCTACTAATACTGAATGAACATATTCGATTCTGTGTTTACAATTTAACAGAAGCATTTGATGTCATAAATCGCAGTACTACTAATGACATTTAATGCTTTAGTATCAGTGGCACTCCTAACCAGTTAAGATGCTGTGAATTGACAGATAGATACTAGAAAGTATGGAATTTACAAGGGGTGCACAAAAACCTATTCTTGCTCCTTTCTTCTTTATATTGTATGTAAATTACCTTGTATCAGACTTTCTATAATGTGTCCTATATGCAGATGACTCTTGACGTGGAACAGCAGGTTAAATGATAAACACAAGAATGGTAACCAAACTCTTAGCTGGCTTTCATTGGCTACTTGGAGAACATCTCCAAAATAAGGGTAAAGTTATTTTTTTTTTTCTTCATTGAACTTGCTCTTTACTAAATGCAAAAAGCTCCTCTCAAGTAATCATACTGAAAGCTAGCCATACTAAATTCTTAGGATTAGTTATTTATGCACATCAACTAATGATAATTTACAAAAAAACACTGTATTTCATTTTATGGAATAACTTATCTAACAGCCTTAATACAGATTGCTCAGAAAGCTGTTAAAAATAATTACTTTTTCGAAACATACAGATTATGCAACACATGCTTCTGTGGTGCATCCATTTCTACCTTATGTTGAATAAAAATGTCCGAAAAGCACTCTTCTACGCACGCGCAGTGCACTACGGTGTTGCATTTGTGCGATGTGGGCTATTAGACCATTACGCAACGCAAGCGATTTGCAACATTCGCGAGAAAAAAATAATCCAGCTTTTGAGCGTTTGATGCAGCCTTGGAGAAGCTAATCGGTAAGTTCCCGCTTTTCATGGTCACGGGAAACTGCCCGAGACGTCAGGAGATCTCGGATAAGCTTCACATAGGTATATTTTATATTTTGAATTATCTATATATCAAATTATTTTGTGATCGCCTTCGAGTTTTACTTATCCCAGATCGAACGTATTCAGACCTTATGCTGGAGCATCATCTACTCATAGAACCTATGCACAATGGTAACTGAATTTTCAGCCTATGTTAAATGAATATTTTATAAATAAGCTGCATAAACGTTTCTGTTTTTCTGTGGTGCAGATCATTTTTCCTGCTGTGACTTTAGAGCTGAGAGCCTGTTTAGAGGACCATTGTGGACCAAAGTCTGTAAAACTTTTAATGAAAAGTCGACATCTTGAATAATAAATCTATTTTTAGTGCTTTATCCAAAATTAAAAAAGTTCTGTGTTCTGACTGCAATATTTTTCAAATATTAACGTTAGCAGGTCAAGGTACAGTTGAACCTCGAAATAGTGAGCACGGATACAATGAAGTAAGTTCGAAGTGTTTCTCACCAATATCAGCAGGTAATGAATATGTGCTTATAACGAATATTGAATATAACGAAGTTATTTTGTGTCAGATGCAATTTCGTTATAACGTGGTGCAACTGCGCTTCCCGAGAGGCAGTAATAGTGAAAGATCACCTCTGCTGTGACATCACAGAAATGAGAAAATGAAATGGCTGATATATCTGTACAAGTTCTCTTCGAGTTAGGCAGTGGTGTATTAGCCACTGCACTCTTAGATTGTCACCAAATACTATAGCAGTATTAGATAGGTGCTGGGAAAACTTACCCTTTGAGAAGGGCACTAAGCTTCATCTTGAGTGGCTTTCTCTTGCCCATTTTAGTACTCCTCAGGGACGTCAGTGACTGTTCAAGCCCAGTGTTGCCTCTAATGGGACACTGTAAACAGCAAAAACAAAGATGAACACGCTTAAGTTGAATGGCTTCAATGTCACGTACAGCTGTCTGAACATGAGAAAAACATGCCAAGGCAATACGAGTATGTACTCGATAAACCAGCCCATCTCAATGCAGGTTTATTCCCACCACCAGTGAAAGCATGTGCAGGCACACAATGTGCTCACATTACATAAATCATACCTAGGCATGAACTGGTGAATGATATTGGTATCAGTATGCACATTGGAAAGCTGTAAAAAAAGTCTACAATTAGACGTTTCACTATATTCTTTTGGTGTTTCCCAAACAGGCATTTCAATATCTCCTTTGTTTAGCTATGTTTGTCCTTGTGAAATAAGTGGTACTATAAGTAGGCTTATGATTTTATGCTATTTACCTGCAAGAAATATCACTTGACATCCTTCAGCGTTTATGCATTTTCCAGGAGCTGCCTCTTTATGGAGAGGCAGGAGGAGAGCTTGCTCAAAAAGTATTGTTATGAAACATTCCTCTGTGTGCAAGAATAAAGTTTTCCACCATACATTTCAAATAGTACAGCCCTTCTACTCTATTTGGGAAAGATTACCAGCAGGCGAACAAGAGAAACCTCAGCCCAAAGCTGTATCAACTCGTCTTTGTCTGGGACATGTCACCCTAAAGTGTACTGCTCCATCTTCTACAGCGAATATTCACCACTTGTTCTGGCTTTGTTCAGGAATGAGGTATACTTGGGAAAGGATACTAAGAGCTGCCAAGCTACGAGTAGATGACGATAAGCCACTCCTGCCCACGCTTTTATTTAAAGGGACACCTAAGGCAAAGATTAAGTCAAGCTAAAGTGATAGACTAATGCTCGAGAACGTCTAAGGCGTCAATATTATTGCGAACAATGTTTTAGTAATCGAGAAATCAAGCTAAATGCAGGACACGATTGCAGGACACCCACCTGGGACACTCAAGTACTAGCCCGATGACGTAGGTACTCCTGATTGTTAATTCTGTCCCTAGCACTCAACCTCTCGTAATAAAAAAGATCATTGCATTGTATTATAAGACAAAATAAAATGCTACTTGTACAGTTCTATTCAATGTTCAGAAAGAAAAACTCACTGACGTTACCCATGACAACGATCCAGGCGGTCGAAAGGTTTTGTTTCCACTCCACTCTGCACCGCCTGTGCTTTTGCGTTTCAGCAGTTTCGTTATCACACAGTGCTGCACTAGTTTTACACATTGGTTGCAATTTTACATTGGTTACAATTGCACATCCATGTGATGTCGCGGGATGCCCGAATGGTACATGCCACTTTACCGAAAGCAGCTGCAGCAGCAAATCTAACGCTCTATCTTGGCTTGGTTTCTCCATGTCCATGCGTTTGCGTTTGTGCTGTCTGTCAGGCACCATTTTACCCACCGAAGGCAGTGAAGGCCGGTGATGGCGTATGCAACGTCACCACTCCCCCACTCGGGGGGCGGGCGATTTGAATTGCGCTAAAGCTACGCAGATCCTTCAGACGTGATTTTCTCATCTACTAAGACTTTTCTTTTCTAATCTACTAAGATGAAACAAGTGCTGCGAGGTTTATGGAATGGCATTTTAACAGTCCACATCGACTTAGTATTTGCCCTTAGTGTCCCTTTAAATTAACATCTATGCCAAAGGGCAAACTTCAGGAGAAAAAAAGTGTCCCCTTGTTGAAATGTTGGCTCTAGGCTGACACTTCTCCTATTCGCCCATGGTTGATCGATTTGTCTCCATCCTCCAGCAGCAACATTGCCTTGCTTTAATCTTTGGAAGCATGGCAGATGAACGGTGGTTTTCAAGCTGAATGCGATTTGGGCCCATTTTCCCGTGTCTGTCGCATTGTTCCCACTACCACCTCAAGTTGCCATAGTTGGCCAAATGGAGAAATGCCGGTCCACCAGAGGGTTCAGTAAGTTCAACTTTGATCTGTTCAACCCATCACCAAGTGGGCAGAAAGCACACTGTATTCGGTCAAAAAAAAAAAAGTACCCTAATAACTTACTTGCACACAACGTGAAGAGTGTCTAGTATCTTTTTAGAACAAGAGTTATTTACAATGCCACTGAGACGAGCAGACTATAAAAGTGGGAACAAGAAAGGATTCTTCGAAGACAAGATGCTTGTCTTACCTCCATGCCGATGTTGGCACACTGCTTGGCAACCAACAGCAACAGGTCACACAGTTCGACCAGCAGGTGTTGTTTGGGGTCGCTCTTCTCTGCCATCTCAGTCAGGAGCTGCATTCGACCAGGTCATAGAAGCATTATATGAGAGCCCGGTTAAGAAACTTGAATCATATCATTAAGAGTGCTATGCAAAGGACGCAACCAAGCAACAGAAGAACGGAAGTTTGGAAAAGTAAAGCTGCAGTTATATATTTTGCTTAGAAGGTAACGAAAGGAAGGTGTGGAATACCTGATACTGAAATTGTGCAAAGTGAAATGCATTCATTTATGTTTTTAAAAATGCAGAACCTATGGCAAAAATTGCACTTCTGCCATAAGCAAGATGAAAAAAAAAAAAAAAAGATAGAAAGGCAGGGCAGGGCGTTTAACCAAAACAAAAAATCTGGCTTGCGACCCCGCAATAGGAAGGTTGGAAAGGGAGACGTAGAACGATAAGGAAACAGAAAGACACAGAGCTCATACATGCAATCACAGCCATTCACACTACAGGATAACAGTTAACATTACCAGTCAGTGCTTAAGTCACACAGGTTTGTTGTCCCTGCATTATAGATTGCCATGCAGCAGCAGCAACATCACTGTTGCTATCAGTGGCATAGCCTCAGGGTGGCACACCCGGCACATGCCCCCTCCTCCCGAAATTTCTGTGCCACTATGCGGCCTGCCCAGCTCCCCCCTCACCGTCCCCAGGTCAAGTGAGTGCCCCCTCCTGAAAAAAAATTCTCACTATGCGACTCATTGCCACCACTACCATTGGTATTGTTACTAGGAGCCAAGCTTGCATCCATTCCGAGCTTACTGTACTGTTTTGTGCTTACATGAATTTCCACAACTATGCTAAATGCCTGAAAGGCATTATGGTGACACAATATTTCAAATGCCTTGAGAATTGGTTGTGTGTTCTAATCTTTCCTTTCCTCAAAGTAACGCGGGCATGTGAGTGAAATCTTAGCTAATCTTGGAATGGCTACTATCACAGTTTAGCAAAACAACGTATGAGCCCCGCCACTCTCTCTACTGCATGTTAAGGTTTAAGAACTAATTAAAATCTCAAGCACAGCAAGCAGGCATCATATACACTCACAAAAAAAAAAAGAAGTGAAATTTGCACTCCAAATAATTTATTAAAAATTCCTTAAAATAGAGAATATAGATTAGAGAATATAGAAAGTGGTTCCCATGCACACATATTAAGATGAATTAAGGCAGCTATTAGACAAGTAATCATGAAATACTAATGAACACTATCACAAAGGCAGTGAGACCATCTCTCTTATTATGAGACGAAGTTATTCAAAGAGTTCATAGCCGCCTACAGACTTGTAAAATGCCGATGCTGCTAATTTCTGCAGGTATGAATACAGTAGAACCCCGCTGTTACGTTTTTCATGGGACCATAAAAAAAAAAAAAACGTAAGAGCCGGAGAAACGCAAGAGCCAGGAAACAGGAAAAATTGAGAAATGGGAGTAGTGTTGAACTGCACACAATATTATTTTAATTCTTACGTGCGACAAAAAGTAGTTTCGCCCGACAGCCGAAGTATCGATTGCGGTGAGCTATACAAAGTAAGAATAGTAGTTTTAAAGTCTGTATAAACTTGTAAACATTCGGTTATTAACTAATTAACAAACATAGTGTCAGCGCCCACAGGCAAACATGAACACATCACACTCGATGAGCGCGGACACGCGCAGTTAAGCGCCGCTGCAGAAGCGAGCGAAGTGACCTTCGTGCTGCTGTCTATCGCTTCAACCCTGAGCGCCGAGAACACGCAGCACGCACAAAGCCACGAGCCACCGACGCACCTACACTGCGTAGAATCTACCCCCACGCAGATCGCTTTCAAGATAGGGCCCGCGGGACCGCGCGCGCGCCGCCGCGCAGTATGATGCTAGAGCACAACGCTGCCCGCTACCTCCCCCCCCCCCCCCCCCCCTCGCTGGTGCCTCGAGCGCAACGGAAGGAGGCGCGCTTCCTATCTGCTTTTCTTTCGCGCGCGAGACGCGGTCGTCGGCTCCCCTCGCACGCTTTCACTCGCACATTCAGCATACGGCCGCGCGGCTTCCCTCGCACGCTTTCACTCGCACATACAGCATACGGCCTCGCGGCTTCCCTCGCAAGCTTTCACTCGCACATACAGCATACGGCGCGCGGCGACGTATGCTGTATGTGCGAGTGAAAGCGTGCGAGGGGAGCCGACGACTGCGTCTCGCGCGCGAAAGAAAGCATACGGCGCGCGGCGACGGCGTTATCGCCCTTGGACTTTATACGGAACATCTATGAGCCAAAACCAATTTTAGGGCCGCAACGCGTCATAGACATCATCTTTAGATAGCAAAAGCGGATATCAAAGGCCATACTTTTGCTGGCGGAAACCGAAAATACGTAATAAATGTCGCCCCCAGCACTTTGGGCGGCCAATGCCATCGTCAAACAACCAAGCCAAGCGACATGAAAAGTCAAAATGGCCGCTCGGGCCGGCGCGGTGTGGCAGTTCGCAACGTATGATGCGGGAACGGTCCCACAGTTGCGACGTAACAGCAGGGTTACCAATGCATTGGGTTCTATGGGAGCTGTGCCGGGACCGGCCGAAAACGACGTAACAGCCGGGAAAACGCAGCACCCGGGAACGTAACAGCGGGGTTCTACTGTACTGGAATGCGGAAGAGCGCAACTGTCATGACCCTAGAAGAAATCCAAAAGTGATGTGTCTATTTCCTCTTCACCGTTGGGTGAGCATGAATTGAGGAAGATAGAGGCTTCACAAAAATGCTGGCAGATGCCCATGTAGTGGTGAGGTAGAAAGTCACATTGTTCATGCATGCTTGCTTGGGACATGACAGCTGTGCTCCTTATACAAGAATTATTACTGTTCCTTAGACAATAAACATTATATTTCTTTCTACAGTGGCACTGAAAGCTGTCATGTTAAGTCAGAAATTTCATACATAAAAGTACTGGCCTGGCCTCTGTTGCCACAAATGCTATTCTATCAAGCACAACTTACCTTTATTGAGAGTTCACTCAATGCTTCCAGTGCTGGAGTCAACTTCTCTTTAGAGCTGGCATCCACCTTGAACAACAAGAGAGCAAGAGAACACGCTCACAGTTAACACTGCACTGATGACCAGCTCAAACAGCTACTGTATTTGTACAAACATAACACAAGCCCCCCCCCCCCCCCCCCCGCCAACACACTCTCTTTTTCTTTTTTTTAACAGAATTACTACCAGCGCAAAAAGGCACATATTTGTAAGTAGCACCATGCTCCAAGTTTAATGCTAAATTTTTTTGCAGAGTTTCGCACTTCATAATGTAGCGAGCTCAGCCACCATATGACTAAGCTTTGCAGGAATGCAAACCTCTTGATGGAAGGATGCACTGGACTGACTAAATGAAGGATTGCGGGCAATGGCACGAACCTCAAACCATATACTGTAAGAAAGCTTGTGGGGATGCACGACTCTCACGCATCCCCTGGTGTTGTTTTCCTCTCATGGCTCCTGTCTCCTGTAATCCGGCTTCACTGCGTGGCTTTGCGGCGGCGGCGGTATGGACGAACACGGATCGTTCGAACTCGCCACCGTTCACGTGACCGTACACGTGAACGACTAGGCGATAGTGTCATAGCATGGGGCGAACATATTCGCTCGCTATCCGGTCGCGGTGAGTCGGACTTCCTTGATTTGTCGCGCGCCCATGTGAATGCTCTATGGGCAGTAATTCGGCTAGCATGCATTAGTGTATGAAAGGTGCAATAAATGCCCTTTTGATTGTTTGCACTACTGTGTTGCCGTTCCTTTGTCCCAAGAGCACGTGTGAGACCCCACAAGCTTGTCTAGGGGCCTTAGGTCCAATCCACTGCACTGAAAAGCATCCACACGGCCTCAGTGAATAAAGGCAGTTGTCTCAGCAAGTGCATCTTGAACCTCTGTGTAGCAGATATGGCTGTACTAATACACACTGTTTGCTCGCATAATAATCACTGTGTGCATAATAACTGATAACTAGTAATAATAATTTTTCTCCCACATCAAACATTTCCCCTTTTGTTACATGCATGGTTGTAGTATTTTGCTGTTCAAACACAATAAAGTCATATTTTTGGTTACCTGCACAATTCGTAGAGCTGCAACAAGGAGTCCAAGAATGTGCAGTCTCTTGTAGTTGCGTTCAGCACAGTCCGTTGCACGTGGCACAAGGTGCTCAATAAAGTCGTCACAGTGTTCCTACGGGGATAACCATGGCAACATTCAGCACTGGTCTCAAGTCCTGTAGTCCTTTACTCGGAGCGTTAACTCACTACTTACTGAAGAAGAATAGAGAAATTGAGTTGCACTTACAGTAATTAACACAATAAACAATGAGCTACAATACCCTCTTAATGGACAAAGAACAACCAACACAGGAAAAACAAGAAGAAAAAGAAACTGCTTCAATTTAAATTAATTGACAAACAATTCTGCATCACACCAAGTGAATTATCAGAAACAAAAAGTCGCATTGTTGCTTATAATGTGCGCTGCATCTTTAAATATTCACCAGTGCCAACAAGTAGGAAATGTTAAAGGTACTCACAGGAAATGCCTCCATAAGCTTCACAAAAAGCTGTGGGCTGATATGAGAGCTGCAAAAGGAGAAACACTGCATTACATGTTGAATCAACACAGCCAATAGAAAGAGGTGTTTTGTTTAGTGGCATGAGCGCCAAATAACATTAGAGAAACTTTAGGTACATCAGAGGCAACAGTGTTTTAAGTGCTGCCTTATCCTGTCCCATTTGTTACCGAAATATCAAAAAGGAATCCGCAGCTATGGTGCAACCATAAAATCACTGTAGTACATTCAAACACTGAGATACACTGCCATATGCTAAACAAAATCAATGTAAAAGCATACCAGGAAATTGTGGTTGTACAGTACAAAGATAAAGAACATTCATGTATAGTACTGAGAACATATAGCAAAAGAACTCTGGAGGCTAGCCTCTTCCGAATTGGCTGCAAGATCCTATGCAAAAAATAGTTATGTGGGCTGGCAAATGCAACAATGTCATAAACTGTGAAAGGTCATATATGCTGTTACTCAAGGCATCATACCAAATGACTCTACAAATCGTTGGTCAATAGAAAATATAGAGAACCCGAAAGCAAGCTTCTCCACACAGGTCACCTGACTTACCCAAGATGACGGACCTCATGCTATAACCGCAATTAAGGTGTAAACATGCGAATTGGTGACATCATTTGTCAAAGTGAGTGTCCCAGCTTTGACGAGTCTCTCCTTCTTATCTCTGTCATTTTTCCGTCCCTTCTTGTTCCCCACACTACTGACCAATGTCTAGGTTGCAGCAGCGCACTAGACAGTTACAGTGCAGTAAGCAGGCCTTCTTCTTCGCTGTCAATCAATCACTCTCTCTCTACCTCTCTCTCTAGCTCACGCAACTGATGTCAATTGCGCTAACTACGTAAATTGTAATGGGGCGGCCGAAAACTCAGGGGAGTGGCGTTGCTGCTATCGGTTGAGATGCACATTTTCGAAACCTTATAATAAATTCCACGCGTTACGTGGATGCATAAATGTGCCACTTAAGATCAGAAGGACCTACCCTAACGACTCAGTACATCAGTACAAAATCTTCAAAATCGTTTTTGGGTCCCTTCAAGAGAAGAATGCAGCTTATGCAACAAACAGCTTACTTTTCATCCAAGTAGGAGTCGAGCGTCTTCATGTATAGTGGCATGTACCAAAGCTTGTCAACCTTCTTGACAGCCTAGAAAGTAGATGAAATATTCTGTTATAGCTGTTCAATAAGTGATTTCTTCAAAAGTGTGTTATGTAGCGAATTCATTGTAACAAAGAAGCATCACAAGACATGAAAATTTTCAATTTTCAACTTTTTTTTTCTTTCAATCAAGAAAAATTCCATGCATGGCTAATATGCTATACAGTATACCCGTGGGAATCTACAAAGTCATTTAATTGCCAAAAAATTCCCTGCAGATGCCAGTAAGCATAACCAAGCATAAGTGTTTGCAAACACCCAGACGGGCAAAAAGCATGCTGTTAGCTCTAAGCTCCACAGAGCCACAGCATAAAAAAGAAAGGAGCGCTTTCCAACATGCCACAGATGTTGTTCGCATGTATTATTTTCTTTCATTTACTGATCCCTGGACATTACATTAGCAGGGCCTACAAGCATGTAATACTAAACGAGCATTTCAGGCACATAATTGAAGCCCGATAATAACAAGAGTGCTAATTTGGGCTATTTGGTAGAACATCGACATACTGAACAAACAGCACAGACAACATGACTACAACATGGGCACTGACTATCAACTGGTGGTTTTATTCGTCATGAGTGAGTGAGTGAAACAACTTTATTGAGACCAGCGGATTAAGGCCTGCTGGGCCTAGGCCGCGCCAGAGGCGGTAGAGAGACCCTGTCTCCCGGCCACATCTCGAGCTCGCTGGATGGCCCATAGTTGGTCTTGCAGATCTGAGCTGATCAGCGCGGCTTTCCAACACGACCCAAGCTGTTCTGAGGAGACTGCATTTTTATCTTGTACATGTGTGCAATCCCATAGAATGTGTTCTAGGGCGGCATGTTCTGTCCTACATAATTTACACAAGTCATCTGGGTATAGTTCGGGGTAGATGCGATGTAGGTGCACCGGGTTGGGGAAGGTTCTAGTTTGAAGTCGCCTCCAGTCAACCGCCTAAAATCTGTCTAACTTGGAGCTGGGAGGTGGGAATCTGCACCTCGACCTTTGGTAGAAGCGGGTGATGTCGCAGAATCTGAACATTCTGTCCCTCTCCTTCCAGGCCTCCCCTCCCGTTCCTTCGGGGGGAAGCTTCTTCGCGAGCGCGGTAAATCAGACCTCGCGCGACGCAGTGGGCTTCCTCGTTGAGGTTGGGAGCGGGGGACTCGCAGGAGGTGTGAGCTGGGAACCAAATGATGTATCTCTCTTCGAATTCCTCTGATGATATGAGCTGGGCTTTCCCGTGGAGTATGTTAGCGGCCTCGGGCGATATTCTTCCTCGCGCATAGTTTCTGATGGCCGACTGCGAGTCGCTGATGACGTATCTACATTTGGGGGAAATTAAGGCCCGGGCAATAGCTACTTCTTCTGCAATTTCACTATTATTAGAGTGTATCGAGCACGCGCTTATGCACTCGTGGTCGGAGTTTATTACTACCGCGACGTAGGATTCGTGACTCAGGTACTCCGCTGTGTCCACGAACAACGCCTCCTTGTCTCTACCGTATGCCTCGAGTAGAGCTTTAGATCTGCTTTGGCCTCCTGCCCTGATCAAGTTCGGGGTGCATGTATGTCCAATAATAATAAGGAAAATGCAACTTCATTATAGTCCGTGACAAGTCAAGAATGCAGCAGAGGCTCCTCCTCCTCAAAAGATGTGGTGCACCTGGCCATTTATCCTTCCGCACTTGCAAGAAATAGTTCGCTTAGAAATTCCACTGGCAGAAAGACAAGGATCCCAAGATGTTCAGCAAAAATGAGCATGATGTGGTCATGTTGGTCATGCACCGCACACACTATGAGCCAAAATCTCCAAATGTGGGGGGTGGACAAGACAGCTCGCCGCACAAAAATTTCATTTGAAAAGCGAATTAAGACTGAGAAGAGAATTAGGATTAGAATTTCACTGGCCTTGTGCACAAAGTACCTTTTTACCATTACCCCCCCCCCCCCCTTCTCTTTTTATGTGTCGGTGCATGTCACTGCCGAGATGTCGAGGATGCCAGGAAAGGCTTAATGGAGTGACTGATCCCTTCACAGACCTATCACTCGCGCCTGATGCACAAAAGGCTCCCCCAGTAGGGCAAGAATAAATAAGAAAGAAGAAGGGGACAGCAGACAAAGCGATTGCACAAGCATACATGTTCCCTTTGAGGAAAGGCTTGCGGATGTGTTCATCACCGGTCACTGACTATAACTACGATTGTGGCTTCAGAGGAATAGCAGTGTAGTTCTTGTGTGCTCACATAAGTTAATGTTTCTCCACAACCACCTTTCTCAGTGACCCTATTAGTCCCAGCCATCTATCAAATGCACGAGCTTCTAAAGGGCCAACTATGCTTTCTGCAATGTCACTTAGACAGACATCCACCAACAGTTGACACTCTAACTTGGCTCAGAGGATCATTCCTGAAATTGTGACCTTTGCAGTAGACACGCTCAACCTACGACTTTCAAACTGTTGCATATCTTAATCTGTAGCACACTGACGTTCAGTCTATAGGAAATGTTTCACTAGAAATTGTAACCTTATTTTTATAGTTTTCCATAGTAAAATTCTATGATGTGGTGCAAACCATTCCTAATTAATCAAAAAGTTCAACGAAATGTGTTTGTACATACCAATTCACTGCAAATTTTCTTGTGGCAGCGAACCTGTGAGGAAAAAGAAGCTTGCAGAATCAGCGCAGGCAAGACATCATGTTCGCTGCATTATGATGTGATGCATGTTGTTACACAATTACTCAATGATTATAAGAGGGCATCCACAAAGTTCTGAATTATTTTTAACTCAGGTACCCACATTTGAAAGAAACAAACAACGTTTACTTTGCCAGACAAAGTGATGCATCGGCTGTATTTACAGATGCTAACTATTCTTACGAATTTTTCATAGCACAGCTAAGTCTTGTGTGCTGGTTTCATGCTAATCTGCCTCCAGTGACTAAAACCAGTATGTCACTTCTGCCAGAAGCGCCGCATGTCATGAAATTAAACTGAACAGAATTAATTGACACTTGTAGAGGACATCTGATAACAAAACATTTTTTTTTTTTTCTCTTACGTTCTCTGCCTCAGAAAAAATGTATCGTAACTTACTCCACGGATGCCCCTCGTACATCTCTGTTAATTTTGTAATTACATAATTATGATGGCATGCACATCTCTCTTGCCGACTGATCTCTCACACTTACCAAGAATGCACACAAGGCGCTCAATGAGTTCTTCATCCCAACATGCGACACTGTGAAAAGGACAGAGAAAGGGTGATTAAATGAGAAGGCAAAGTGACATTCGGTATAAGAAGCATATAGTACATCCCAAGGCAGAGACAAGTGACCTGCCCATCTCACATTGAAGCAATGTCGGCGCACAAAATGGCCGATGGCTTCCAGTGTCTATAGCATAATTCACTAACAAACAAAAGCACAAAGATCGACTTTGCTAGGTTTTGCCAGGAATACTTTTACGAGGCATGCAAATGATGAACAGCTGTGCTGCTTACCCAGAGTCACTTGCTCCATCACAGTGGACGTGAGAGACTCAACATCACTGCGGACATCCAAAATGGCGCCAAACTGCACACACACAAAAAAAGCCAAATGAGAACCTATGGCAATCGTTACTTCACATGGCTGTTGAGTTCTGCTTTAATTATCGAAATAAATTTTACACAAAAATTCAAGTATGTTTTACTAGCTGTAAACATCTGCATGCGTGCACGAAGCACATTTTTATCTTTTGTTTTACAGTGCCTTAAATAAAAACCATGCATACACACTTAGGCTCGTCTATATTCAAGTTGGCCTTGAAGAACTTGAAATATGGCGTCTACTTCCAATATTATTTGCACATGCCTCTGTGGCAATGTATCTCTCTGAGAAAAGCAAACAATTCAAATGATTTTTAAGACATTCTCTATATTAAAAAGCCATTAGTGCGTCTTGGCAGGCATTTTTGCAAGGAGCAAACAAGTGACCTGTCCTGCGCTGCAGCAGCTATGTGGCATATGCATAAAATTGACAGAAGCTATATAAAATTTTGCTCAATACGGCCACAGCCATCAGCACAAAAAACATCTAGGCAAGCCTCGAGCCACTGATGGATCACCATCATACCCAAAGTGTACAGCGTGTGCACCTTTTGTTTGGTCATGCTACACAGAATTCGAAGTTTTAAGAAAGATCTCCTTCAATGAGTCTGGCGATCGTAATTGCACCGACAAATTGGGCTCAATCGTGGCCAACGATATTGTCTACAATAACCCACGCAAGTACTAAATTAAATGTATTCATTTATTTATGAATACTGGCAGTACAATCAGAGACCATAACAGGAAGGACATCTTCAGGAAGCAGTGGATGCTGGTAATATGCCAAATAAAATTAAGCTGTGAGGTTTAAAGTCCTGCGAATACACACAAAATTACCTCACGACTGGCCGCTCGAGGCAGTTTGCGTGTATTCACGGGCGTCTTTCACGCTCAGAAAAACACTTTTATGTAGCATGTATTGAGCAACAGAAAGCTATATCGGGAGTTTCTCATGCTCCACACTTTTCTCATTGACACTTCTTCATCGAATTATAATATTTGAGAAGTTGATTAGATAATTATTACTAACTATCTAATTAGGCAGAATGCAAAAATAATCATAGTACTATCTCCAAGTGACAGCAAACAACATAACCTTTGTTCTGTGCAGCTATGTGGCATTTACGTAGTTTTTAAGTTTTGGCCCAAGTTAACAGGAATGCCCTGTATACACAACATAAAACTCAAGAAGAAATACAGGGTGAAGAAAGGATGAGCCTCTGTTTCACCTTTCGTGTGCCACTAATTATGTGCAAAGTGTCAGAGATGACGTTGAGGGTTTCGTGGCTGCCTCTCAGTGCACTTGAGGACGATGCCTTCACCAGGGTTTCTGCTATTCTCACAAGGTGATGCAGGGGAGCCACACCACTCTTGACATAGCCATTCAGGAGGTTCAGGCACCTGCGTACACCATCATAAACGCACAGACAGCTCCACTGATAGGTCAAAGCACAGTTTCTATGACAGCTGCTCACAGGGACACACGGTCATTCTGTCAATTCGCTGGTTGCATTAGCACAGATGCTTGCTCTAAGCCACATAATGTCATTAACTTAGTGTAGCGCACAAAGTGAACAAAGAACAGGGGACGAACACGGAAGCATTTGCCCTTGTTCATCCCGTGTCCTTTGTTCAATTAGTGTGCTACACCGAGCCAATGAAGTACCATTTAGCTCAAACCTGCGAGTTGCCCCACAGTACATTTCCAGGTCAGATAGAAAATGTCACTCCTGTGCAAGTCAAGATGTAAGCATTCGCTTCATGAAAAGAAAACTGGTAAACAAAGTGCTTGGTTTGCTAAAGTAACTCTGGAAGCAGTCATCAGTCAGAGGAACAAAGGAAAACACAGAACAGAGGTATTCAAATCACTGCAAGGATCAGGCTGCATACTTAGAACTATAGTACTAGTATATTTGATGAGCTATGGGCCAAACTGTGATGGATTGGCAAGAGTGGGAGATAAAATACCAATTTTTAGCCAGCCTATAACCTGTTTCATACTTATAGCAAGCAATGCTGAGGAAGCTAGCAAGTAGTGCAGCAATAGAAGGCTCACTCTACATGTTTCTCGGTGCAGTTTTTTTTTTTTTTTAATCAATGATGCTTTACAGTACGGAATAACTACTGCATGTGTTACAACTACAACTTGCAGACGCAAGTTTTTGTTAACCATGACATTATCTGTGCACTTTCTGCTTCCAGTATGTGATGCACTATGTCTTTGTAGCGAGAGCAAGTGATGCACTGCTGCCGCTGGTTGCACAAATATGTCAAACTACTCGTTTGGTGGTAAAGAGGTTCAGATCTATGAAGTGTTTCATGTAATCAATACATCGTATTTTGAGATATTAAAGCATAAGATTTAATTTTACATCACATTCATTGTCTCATATCTATAATCTTTCTGTGATATCTGATGCACTACTTTTTGGTCATGGATGCAAACAGTGAGAGAAGTCTCTCTAGCCTTAGTGTTACCTGCTATGTATAAAACAAAGTATCGGTGGCACGTACAAAACTGGGAGGGCCACTACGAGAACTTGGCATTCAAGACAAAAATTTGTTTGAGACGGGAGCTCAAGTGCTGTTCGTAAGGCAGCAATTGTCAAAGCAGCAGCGATGCTGAGTGATGATTATGAGCATGTGAGTTTCCCATCGTTATTCTCTTTATCCAAGAAAGAATTCGATTTTCTAGATAGCAGCTGGTGACGGCAAAACGCTTTTCACCACTGCAAATTTGCTCCTGCTTCATACTATAGGTTTCAATTTCCTCTAATACTATTTCTGTTTTCATTGTACCTGTGTACAAATTCGCAATGCCTGGTATTAAATATCATTAATAATCCAAATGTTTTAACTAGCACAAACCAACTTTCTGTTCATAAACATAAAAATCACAGCTGCTTCATGAACCAATCAGCTGATTTTCGCCATGCCCCCTGCAGCTTCGGTGACTGATGGCTTCTTTGGTAGTTACATTTGATTAAATTGTACATTTCATCTCACCTAAATCACCTTGCAAATTGCTTGCAGGGGTCTCAAGATCGGAAGTACTCATTCCATTGTAGCACAAGGTTTATTTGCAACCTGCCTGCTTGTAAAGTTATGTTTAATCTGGCACTGTAGTTGTGTTCCACATGCACTACCACAGCCTTGAGCAGTACCGGTACATTGTTTCCTGTTTAATCTCACAACCACAAGTTTCACTCTCAAGTACATTGATAAAGCTGCAAGTTTTCTGTTACAGTAGAAACTTACTTATACATTCCCCATCCATACGTGTTTTGGGTAGTATAAGCTCGCAGACCCCGTGTATTATGACACTGACATATTATTGTGATTTTGCATGATACATTGTCAATTTAATGCAGAATCACAAAAATGTAAAATGTCCCTTCTAAGATAATCAAGAAAATGTTAATGAAATCTCTAGTGTATGCCCTGCACCATGTACTAAAGCTATTCAGGCTGCCACAATTAAATCATACACTATTAGGAAAGGCATAGTTATGTCTGAGGTGACGAATACATTCAAAACTGCTATCAGGGATCCGAAATTTCTTTGAACCTTCAGTAAACTCCCAGGTAAATTGTTTCTGGGTAGAGACCCTCGCTGGAGTTTGTTTAATATTTAACCCTACAAAGCCCAATGTGCCATTTTTGATATGCCAAGTTTTATACCTCATAATACTTATTTAAGCAAAGGCAAATTTATGCGCATAGCTTTTCTGATTTGCTTGAGTGAAGTTTCCCTCCAGCTGTGGATATCTCAGCAAACCAATTACTAATTCATAAGTTAATATACTAATTAATTTCTAACTCAAATAACATTTATTAGTTTTTTTGTTTTTTGTTTTTTTTTTTGCGTATGTACAAATGTACTCTTCATGGCCAGAAATAGAATGAGATAAAGTTGTTCTAGTTTTTGTTCAAGTGGAGTGGTGTTTGGGCTTAATCACATGCTTGCTTCGCACATTTCCCAGCTACTGCGACAGAGAGAAAGCGCGCAAGCAGGCACACACACACACGCACGCACACAGCCCCAAGAAAAACAAATTAGGATCTGCTGTATATGCCTGCAAGTGTATGAGTCCAGAAGCACTGAATGCCTAGCAGCAAACAGCCTGACCTGATGCACCTCTACGTTCTCCCCAACTGAAAAATGCTCGAGATGCACTCCTCAGACACACACCAAAATTGCAAGCCAGTGCTCTTAATGCGTGCCATCATTTGGTGCAAAGAAACACCAGGTGAAGACTGTTTGCATACCTGGTCTGAAAATGAATGCCGACTGTCCGTTCTTTGCTCTTCTCTTTGTTGGCAGGCCGTAGTCTACCTCGAAATGCTTCTGCAATGGCCCCGTCTAGCTCAAACATCTGTTCATCTGTTGGCACAACCTCCTCAGCACTCTGAAAGAAGTGCAACAAAATGTACATGCAGAGCTTCTCCTTCACGTAACTCGTTAAAAAATAAAAATTAAGAACACTGAAGAAAAAAGTTCTGCAAAGGCAGATTTAAAATGCGCACCTAGAATACCGACATTTGCTGTATATTCAATGCATGACACAATGCGTTTCATTTGAAATCCTACAGCATAGAGATAATAGTAAGTGATAAGACAGGTTGCTACATATCTGTCCCTGCACCTTGACACTGGGACAGCTGAGCATTGCAGTGAAGCCTACAGACATGATGGTTTAACTCTTTCCCTACCATGGGGAAAATAGATGTGTTTTTTTTTTTTTTTTGTAGGTTAAGCGAGATCTTTTTTTCTGAAGGAACTACTGCACTCAATATTTAATGTAGTACTAGTACATAAACAAAAAGCAGAATGAATACACTTTTCACGCGTAAAAGTTTCATTAAAGAGATGTATGTCATAGAAAAGATATAGATTGCTAGAATCAAGATTGTGGTATAAAATTCAAGTTTGTAAAGACACGCTTGTATCTGCTAAGAAAAAAATGTAAAAAAAATTGAGATATACGAAATGTATTGCTGTCTAATAGGCACTAACTCCGAAAAATATCCAAATTTTTCATTGAATAGGTACTCCACTACAAAAATTGAACTGCAAGCACTATCATTGGGCGTGCTGAGCTGCGGCCGCCGATGTTTCGGGCTGGTTTGCATCATTGTCGCTCTCGGAGCCAAAGTCAGACGAAAAGGCAGCATCCTCAAACTCACTACTGCTCAATCCATCGATAAAATCAGCCGCAGAAACAGCGAAATCACGAGATATGCGATTTTTCAAAGCGCACGCACAGCTCGTGGAGGTGGCCATTTTTTGCTTTCTACTTTGACGATCATGAAACTTTGGAGCACATTCAGAAATCACTGCCTGGCGGGAAAAAATCGAACTGCTTAAAAAACAAAAATATAGTTCTCCTCCTTCATGTCTAATGGCGTAGAGTGTCTGTCCATAAGCGGCGTGCGGAAGGTCTCGAAAGCAGTGCTTCAAACCAAGGATAGCAGGCGGCCATTTATGCTTTCTACTTTTGACGATCACAAAAACATCAGAGCGTGTTCAAAAACCACTGCCTGGCGGGAAAAAAGCAAACTGCTTAGAAAACAAAAAAGTAGTTCTCCTTCACGTCTGATAGCGCAGTGTGTCCGTGAGCAATGTGTAAAGTCTCGAAAGCGGCGGTTCAAACCATCATTAATTGGCTAACGATGCCCAATGGACACGGTATGGAAAGAGGTAAGCTTGAGCATTAAAGAAATAAAGCATGAGGAACATACCGAATCTTCGTCATCAGCAGCTGCATTTCCCAATGCTGCCCTTAGTCTTGACCTCAGTTCCTCATCTGGATTGCAGTCCTCTTCGCCTTCCATTTCACTGTCTTCATCACTTTCTTCACTCTCAGACTCCACGCCATCTTCAGCACCTGAAAAAAGAAAAGTGATCCTGAGTATATGTCACCATGTTACGTTGCTTGCAGATTGCAGTGAAGAAATTCTTAAAACAATTAACACAAAGCATCCTTTTAAACTAGCCCTTTAAGCACCATTATCTGCAACGAGCAATGTCAGTTTTTACCACACTGTCAAACATCTGTTCTTGAGGCTTACTACAGCTGGTACAGCGTTGACTCTGGAAACAAAAGCTTCAAAATTAAATGCATACATGGTGAAGAAGTTCCCCACACAAAGATCCTGCACTCTGTAAGAAGGTGTACAGTCATGGACAGCCCAAGCTGAAACAAAATAACAGCAGCCGACAGATACTGGTGGCGCGGCCCAGCCGCAAGAACGGAAAGCTGCGACGAGATAAAACATGTGTTCGAGAGTGCCCTTTGCTACTGCCATGCGAATCAGCCAGTTTCGTCTGCTGCACAATGGATCGTTCTGTTAGCGCACGTGTCTTTCGTCCGATTTCGCTTATCTAGAAATGACTTTTTTGGAACCCGCTTATGTTTAAAAGTGATGCACTGGATCAGCACCGCTTTGAGTGATGAAATGAACCATATTTTTGACAACAGATTTGTTTTATACTTTGTTAACCCTAATTTCCTTAGTTATTGTGGTGAGATGAGCGTGCATGCAGTCAGCATCAAATAATAAAAGCACATGAGAAGAACACATTATTTTTGCTGCAGCAGTCTTTTCACGTTTAATGTTTCTGTTTTAGTACCTACCAGAGCCTCCTTTGGCTGTAATTACGCTAGCCATCCTGTGTGGCAAGGACGCAACCACATCGCTTTGATGCAGCCGCTTCCATTTGTCAGCGACTGCCGCCCACAAATCATCAGCACTGCTGTTGGCAAGCGTTTCTTTGCCAGTGACTTTTTCATAAGTGCCCAGATGTTTTCAATTACCGTATTTACTCGCATAATGAACGCACTTTTTTTCCCAGAAAAATATGCGCAAAGTTGGGGGGTGCATTTATTATGCGGGGTAAAATTTTTATTCATTTTTTTTTCCCGCGGCCACCTCTAAAAAAGTTGCAGTTTCGTTCAAAAGTGAACCATCGATTGCGATAGCAAATGCTTAGACAGCTATACAAATTAAGGGTAGTATTATTGATTGAACGTGTAAACTTGCAAAGTAATTTAAACAGCATGGTGTCAGTGTGCACAGGCAAACATGAACCAATCACACTCGATGATTGCGGACGCTCACTGTCGAAACGCTGGTGTGAGGAAGCACGGCAGCAACAGCAAGCGAAGTGACCTTCATGCCGTGTATCGCTTCAATGCAAACTGAGCGGTGATAGCGGAGCACGCACAAAGGTGTAAGCCGCCGTTGCACCTAGACTCAGCCCCCGACGCAGATCGCTTTCAAGATAGGGTGCGTGCAGCCGCGCAATGTGCAGTTGCTGCGCCACCTCCCTCCCTCCCTCCCCTCCCACCGGCATCATGCGCGCGACAAACTACGGCGCGTTTCCTCCCCGCTGTCCTCCCTCGAACGTGAGAGATAGAACCGCAATCGTCAGCGCCGACAGCAAAAAATGTGCCTGGAGTGTCCATATGATTATCACAATAAAAGTAGGAGACACACGGTATGATACGGCGTCCCACACAATTGCACCCGCCGGACACCATATCGGACGCCGACTCGTACTGTGTGTCTCCTACTTCACGGCAGCAAGTTCAGGGTGTGTTTATTACGTGGGAGAAAAAACATTCAATTTTGACGACGAAAGTTGGGGGTGCGTTCATTATGTGAGTGCGTTCATTACGTGAGTAAATACATTATGTTTAAATCGTGGCTGTTTGGACGTCAGTCAAGAGTCTATCCTCTATCTTCCAAGAGAGCTTTAACCTGTTTAGAGTGGCACACGGGACTTCCATCATGCTGAAATACAAAACACCCGTCCAGAACCGGCCCATTTAGAATAAAGGGCACCATTACGGTGTCTATGACGTCACAGTAAAACTCAGCATTGAAACGCCCCTCTATACTTTTTATGGGACCTAAGCCTTCGCTCGACAACCTGCCCCACATGTTCACCGCGCAGTGCCCGCTGGATTGCACACCATGCACGTAATCTTGGTGATACCTGTAAAGAATAAAGAAATAAGCCGCTTGAATTTTCTTGCTAATTTTAAAACGAGCTTTTATAAATTATTTGGTGATAATCAACAGCTTCTTATTATTGAGTGAAATTCATCCAGGAACATCAAGGAAGATAAAAAATACTGATAATTCATAAGCCCCCAAACTCAGTGGTGCTGATCCCAGCGTGTGCAAAAGGTGCTCTGATCGCTGCACACCACTATGTTCCAGTCGGCCGCCGACCAGGTGCGATGTTGCTCTGTGAACGAGAGGCGTAACTGGCAGTGCCGAGCAGAGAGAAGGGATTTTTGGATTAAAATACAGCTGTGGAGGCCTGCTTCTTCCAGACGATGCCTAATCAGCCGCTCACTCACGTTTAAACCGAGGTTGTCGCAAATCTCTCTTGCCGTCTGAAAGGGTTCTGCTACACATGCCGCGACAATTAGCAGGTCGTCTTCAGGCGTCGTCGCTCGAGAAGACGTGAGGCGTGGGGCATCGTGGAGATGGCCTTCTTGGGCTAAGGCTTGGCATATTCGGTTTACCGTTGCCAATGACCGGCACATCTTTTTTACAATTTCACGTTGCGGTACCCTGGCTTTCGACGTTTAAATAATAGCAATCCATTCTTCTATCGGTACGCGCTTCTCGAAAAAAAAAAAGATTAGCAACTGCCATCTACGGCTTAGGTAACAAATGTGTTTCAGGTGTCATGATGTCCCATTTGTCCTGATGGGAAAATGAATTGATGAAACATATACAGAGCGAAGCCTGGATGGCAGAACAACCACACGAGCGCTTCTTCGATCGTCGTCTTCCTCCACTTGCTGGCGCCTTCTCCAATGTACGGGAATGGCTTGTAACAATCTTCACTTTTGCCATGAAAAGATTGGCTTGACGCGACAAAAGGTTTCCAGATGAGGTAGACCGCAGAAAATGCATGCGTGATAGCTGCTCAGTAGCGTAGAAGACAAAACTGGCTGATTTGCACGGCAGCAGCGAAGGGCACTCTCAAACACGTTTTATCTCGTCGCAGCTTTCTGTTCTCGCAGCTGGGCCATGCCACCAGTATCTGTCGTCTGCTGTTATGTTGTTTCAGCTTAGGCTGTCCACGACTACATACGATGCTGCCAACTCATTAAAATGAACAAGCAGACTATATCAGGGTAATTGCATTAAGTTGTCCGATGCTGCAACAGAAACACAGCTAGATTTGACAAGTTGTTCCTATTACACACAAAGTTACCCTGCTCAAGAATTGTCTTTTTCAAATTGCACTCTTTGCATCAGCAACCAGCGTGCTTAACTGGAAGAGTACTTGTCCAAGAGCAGATCAGAGTGCACCACCATGGTATGGCCTCCAGAACAAAAACTGCAAATCCCATGCACTATGGAAATCGGTGCAAGCAAAGCTTTGATGAGCCAACAATGCAAAACGACATATCACAATAAGAAACATTCAGCAATTCTCGGCAACAGGCATACTCTGTAACCTGCCCGTAACAGTCATCAAGTGCGGTGGCATACCTCGTGGAGAAAATGTAAGTTTGATTCAGAGGCTATATTCTTGAGTGATCACTTACGGTGATACCTATGTACAATTGTCTTGAGATTTTACATATCCCTGAATAAGATAAATTGGCTGAAAGCATTCCTGGCACTGTGCAAAGATAATGAGCTTGGTACAGCATCAGAAACGCTGTCAGCAGGAACTGCATGGCCCATTTGTCATTAGCTATCCATGATGCACGAAAGGCAACACCTTTGGGTGGGAACCAAGCTTTGCGTCACGTGACCGAACACTTTCATTGGTGGAAGCGCACAAAGCATTGTGACACAAATTGTTCTTGGGGCTAGAGGAACAACACCTTCTACTCGCCAAGACACTCCACACCGACAATGGCGATGACTTGTTAAATCATGGTGCAGTTCACAAAGAAAGCTTCGACTTAAGGAAAATAACGGCCACCAACCACCATCATCCATTTCATCATCAGCATCACTGTCTTCTTCTTGCTTCTCATCACCACTTTTTTTCGGAGAAAAGACCTGCATAGAAACAATGAACAGAAACATGTGCCATAAATTTACTGCACAACAAAATTTACAGGGACACTGACAGCTGACTTCACAGAGCTCTGGTCTGAGTAAGTGTCTAACATTATCCCTGATGATTCCAGCATTTGTAATTTTTGGGGATTCGCAAATATAAAAATTTTCAAATACAAACCGAATACCAATACTTGGCTTCAAATATCGAATAGAATATCAAATAATGATATGCACATGCATTTATTAGCAAGTTTGGTTATTTTAACATGTAGGAACATTGCAATTACATTGTGAATGGTAACAAATTGGACTAGTAAGCCGTTATATTAAAAGGCAGTGCTTCACAACTGACAAAGTGTATACTGTGTCACCAACGGGGCCCGGTGAGGACCCAATGCTACCGTTTTCTCATAGCGCTGGGTCTGTGAGAGACACCATAATGGAGAACTCCGCACAAGTTTTGATCCACCTGGGGTTCCTTAGCATGCACCTAAATCTAAGTACATGTGCATTTTCGAAATCTGCACCGTCAGCATGAGGTGGTGGCCGAGAATCAAACCACGACCTTACGCCCAGCAGCAGCATGTGATGTTGATGCCAGTTATGCATGAGCTAGGAGTTCAGGTTCTCTCAAAAGTATTACTTCCAGTCCACCATTATGTAATGAACACAATCCTCATGAGTACGTCAACCAGGCTGGCTACAGTCATGAGGTATCACCTTCTGATCAATGCCAATGGCTCATAACGAGGTTTGCACATATGAATTAGTATGCAGCCCCCACCCATAGCTACTTTAATTTACAAAAAGCACTTTATGCCTTCGTAACCTCATTCACTAGCGGGTTGTGCAAGTGATTGTGCTATGTGCACTGCCAGTACACAAACTCACATCAAGCAGCAGGGCCAGTGACTCGTCGGACAGCTGGTTATGAAGGAGTGCAAATGCAGCTGTGGCGATGGCACGCACGTGCAGGCTCTGCATGGACAGCATGCTAAGCGCCAGGTCCACGACAAGCTGTACCCACTTCGCCTTGTGCCCTTCCTCCGCGCCTTCCTCTGCCTCGGATGTGTCGCTCAACAGATCTCGGACAGAGCTGCACACCTCCTATGAAGAGGAAGCAAGAGACCAGTCGGAAAGCCGAATTAGAGCATCTAATTGATGTGAATTAGAAACACAAACACAAGAAGCAGACAGCACATAGAGCATTTACTAGCACAACATAGACAAACACATAAAGACAACGACAAAACAATGTGGTAACTTCGTCGCCTCTAACATATTCATATATGTTGCGCAAGAGCCAACGGGTCGTACAACATCCCCAATAATGCGTACTACTGATCCAGTGCCCAATGCCCTGTCAGAGAACCAAGGCTGCCAGAAAACCAACAGCTTTTGCTGCCAGGCCCTCTATCTTAAGTTGTGTGCTAACATCACTCTGTTAACAAAATTTAATCCTGCAAGCACAAGCTTCCTAAGAAGAATTTGTGAAAACTAGCTCTGTTATAGTATAGTATAATCTGTATACTATAATCAATATAATCTGTATACCATATTTACTCGCATAATGAACACACTCGCGTAATGAACGCACCCCCCACTTTCCAATCAAGAAGTGGGTTTTTTTTTTACTTTTCCTCGCATAATGAATGCACCCTGAACTTGCTGCAGTGAAGTAGAGAGAGACGGTACGATTCGGCGACTGTTAGGGTGTCCGGCGGGTACAATTGTATCGGACGCTGTATCGGACGCCAAATCGTACCGTATATCTCCTAATTATGTGGACACTCCAGGTGCATTTTTGCCATTGGTGCCAACGATCACGCCTCAATCTTCTTCCTCTTTCTGGGGTTTTACGTGCCAAAACCAGTTCTGATTATGAGGCATGCCGTAGTGGAGGGCTACAGATTAATTTTGACCACCTGGGGTTCTTTAACGTGCACTACAATTGCACCTCAATCAAAAAAACAGGGTGGCGCAGCAACTGCACATTGCGCAGCCGCGCTTGCCTTATCTTGAAAGCGATCTGTTTCGGGGGCTGAGTCTAGGTGTGACGGCAGCTTATACCTTTGTGCCTGCTCCATTCTCGCCGCTCAGTTTGCATTGAAGCGATACACAGCACAAAGGACACTTCGCTCGCTGTTGCTGCTGCACTTCCTCGCACCAACATTTTGTCAGAGAGTGTCTGCGGTGATTGAGTGTGAGGTGTTCATGTTTGCCTGTGCATGCTGACACCATGTTTGGTAACTTAAATAGTTAGCGAATGTTTGCAAGTTTATACGGCCGATAAAACTATTATCCTTACTTCATGTAGCTGTCTACGCATTTGCTATCACAATCGATGGTTCGCGTTTGGGGTGAAACTGCGATTTTTTTAGAGGTGGCCACAGAAAATAAATCACTGAAAATTTTACCCCGCAAATGAAACGCACCCCCAACTTTGAGCATATTTTTCGGGAAAAAAGTGCGTTCATTATGTAAGTAAATACAGTATATAGAGCACCAACTTGCTATTGTGCCTGTGACTTTTGCCACACATGGAAAGCTCCTTTATCGTAAATGAGATTCCACAAGAAAATTAATATAGCAAAAAGTGGTCCCTCACCTGTAAAGATGAGGGGTCGTCAGAGATTCCCAGTGCGGTCAAGATCGTGAGGTACAGCAGGAGCACCTTGAAAGCTGTTGACACAGGTTCGTCCAGGCCAGCCGCAGAGTCAAGCCTTTCCAATGTGTGCTTGGTCTTTTTGAGACACTTTTTGATGTCCGTGCTTGCCCCATCTCCTAAAGAAGCTGACAAAAATAAATAATAAAAAAAATTAAACAAAAAGCCTTAGCAACATGCAAATGACATCAGTGCCCACATTTCATGTTGCATGTCTCCTAAAGAATGTTTTAATTTTGTCCATATAACTAACTACACTCCAGGTGCAAGATGAATGAGGGGAGCTGGAATGCTTTATTTTAGAATGCAGCTCTTAGGCGCCTGTTCCTGTGGCGAGCGTCAGCGTACCGAGCGAACGCGGAGCACAGCGGAGGCTGAAAAAAGTGGCGAGAGCAAAGAGAGCGTGAGGAGGAAAGCGGAGGAGGAGGGTAAGGCGAGAGCATGAGAAGAAAAGCATAGTGCCGCGCAAGATGGGCTGTGTGGCGACAATGGCTACGAGATGGCGCCAGAGTAGTGCGTGTCATTTGGGAGGTCTGTCTGCGGCTGCTGTGAATCGCGCCCACGCTTCGCCCACACACTAAGTCTCGCGATCCCCGATTAGTGAGGCAGTCGTGCTACACTTCACTCCATTTACAACGTGCCGCACAAGACAGATTGTCCGCACCAGCCAACATATCGCGAAATGAAAACACGTATAGAGCTGTGCTGAGATTTTGCATTAGGGAGTATCATAATCGTCGGTTGAGATTGAGAAAATATTGAGAAAATGAATGTCACGGAGCGTCATATTTTCGAGAGTTCGAGGGGTTTTTGGCGCCAATTAACGGCCGCCAACAACGTGGTGCACTCACTATGTGGCGTGTAATTTCGATTAGCGACTGTCACGGAGCGACATATTTTTGAGAGTGGTTTTGACGCTGATTAGCGACACGCCGAATTACGGCCATCAAAAGTGTCCTGGCCTCACGGGGTGACATCTCGATTCGAGACGCCGATTACGGACCCGGAAGTGTGCGTGTACGTCCGCGTGGTATGCTGGGCTCGACCTTGGCCCTTGACCTTGGGAGAGAGGAGAATGTGCAGTTTTTCGTCCATGGTGAAAGGAGCGCGGCCAAGACTTTTGGGAGCTAGGAGCCGTTAATTAATTAGAACTCTGCATTCCGGCAGTTTCCCTACATAGGGAACTAGGGAAAGGAGAGGCTATTTAGGCGCAGGTTTTGGGCCCTGCTGATTAGTCTAGAAGCTGAACCTATGCGCTGCTGAGAAGCCGCCGGGGGGCTAGTGCCGTCCAGTATCGCCTGGGCCGCCTGGCCACGTTGTAGCTCCAAGTAACTAGTTGGCGTACGAGACGTCAAACCAGCGTCTACAATGAAGTTCACGGTAGTTCGCCTCAAGTTAGCTCAACCTGCTTGAGAGAAGACGTCAGATCTAGACTCCCGGGAAACCCAGCTCAGCAATTCGCATCCACCTCGACAAGATCGGACCGCCAGCATTCTTCGGGAAAGCTTTGTGCACCGACTTCACGGTTTATGGACTTGCTGCTGCTGCCCGGCCATGCGTATGACACCATTTGTTTTCTTTGGAACTTTGATTTCTTTTGAACTTTGTTTTAGTGAAATGCTGTTAAGTGTATTCTTATGTATTTGATCCTCGCACTGTTTCATTTTTATATCTACAGTTAATCGCTCGTATTTATTTGTCCTCATCATTGTGTTACGTATATTAAGTTCAGGTGTGTTAGTCTTTCTTGTGTTTTTTTTATTATTATTTTCTTTCAATATTTTGTGTATATTTATCAGTCGATAAATATCTTGTTTTTTTGTTTATTCCCGACTCTGACTCTTTTCACTGTGTTCGCTTGCGTACGGAACGACCAACCGGCTTGTCTACCCCGTCGATTGACTTCGCGCCGACGACGAATCGGGGACAGCTGTGACAATGAACTTGTTTCATTTCATGCTACAAAGGCTAGAGACTCACTGCTCACATTTGCAACTAAAAGATAGTGTGTCACAGATCCAAACATATTTATTTACCACTGAACGAGCACAGTGACAAACTTATGTGACCAGCAGTTACAGTGCATTGCTTGCTTTCACAACCAAAACATACTATGTTGTATACTGGCAGCAAAAAGGTGCACAAATAATATGTGTAGAAATGGTTTTAGGCACAAAAAATAAGACACAGACAACAGAATAAAAGGCATGTGCTGTCGCACTCTTAGTCACAAAAAAAAAAAAATAACTAGACCAGCGCTCAAGAGCATACTGGTGCAGACTGGTTGTGAACATTCTGACCTGGGAACTGCATCAAAAGGTAACACACCATGTATATATCCAAGCAAGAGAGAAGTTCGCAGGAAGATGGAAACTTGACGTGATTAACAGACGTTTAAGAAGGAGTGTTAATGGAGCCAGTGACATTCCTTGTCGACCACAGTTAATCAACATGTGTATGTGTAACATATCCTTGTGAGGCATGTATATTAAGCCATTTGGAACATGGCCTTAGGAGCTGCTCAGTAGACTCCATGGCAGCAATGTACATGACATTAAACCCAAGGGTGCAAACAGACCTGGCATGTCTGGCATGTTTCCATGCCAGATAGTTGCAAGCAGTGCCTATTCTCATCCTCCACTCGTACAGACAGAATGCACATTCCAGTAATTTCAAGTGCATTCAAAACAAAACTGGATGTACATGGCTCTAAGGTAGACTGCACAAAACAGAGGATGCAGTGTTCAAGTTCCTTATACCATCTCAACAAGCCTACTAAAGCTGTAACTACAACACTGGCTCTCAAAACTTACAGCTGAAGAGTGGTATCGGGAGTTATCCAGGACATTCTTGTCACAACTAGGACATTTAAAACAAGCCTAATTCCCTCAACATAGTGAAACAAGCAGTGCTAAAATATGAGCACCTGCTGACACACCCCTGATATCAACTCAAAGGAGGATCAGGCAGAACAATTGCAGGTTATGTATACCAGGCTAACCCCGCCTGCTTCAACATCGTCATCATCATCATCACCACTACCATAGGAAAACAGCACCTGTAATAGTATTTCTATATTAGTCCCATGTCTTAGTGCTACTTTCATCGCTGTGCACGTCACATGCTTTTTTTTTTTTTCAAGCTTTTTTTTCAGTGTTTTTTTTTTTTTTTTTTTGCTAGAGATATTGCCATTTTAGCTCATCTCAGTGTAAAAGACAGACACAAAAACAAAATAATGGCAGGTGCATTTACCTTTGATTCGAAGCAAAAGTGCCGAAAGAAAGTCCACAAATTCAGTGAGCTTGGTCTTCTTCAAGGGCACAATACTCTTTAAAACTGCACTTTGAAACAACTTCCGCACGGCTTCACCCTGGACAGCAGAAAAGTAGTGACACTTCATTTACACAGAACAGAATAAAGGCAATTATGTATTTGATGAAACAGCCAAGATCACAGGAATGTAAGTAACATAGAAAGCGAGAGAAAAATGAAGAAACAGTGTTGTCTACTAGCACTGATTTATCTGTTTGCAGCTTTTCCACAATACACAACACACAGAGGTTTCTGACACAGTAAAGCCAGTCACAAGAGGGAAAACTTAAAAACCAGTTTACATACAGCATTAAGGTCCACTGCAATACTCACCGCATGACTTTTTCAACACTGAGGGTTCAATGCTGCAATTTTCCCTACTGTTTGTTAATGCCACTTCGCAATGTAAATGTCATTGACTCAAACAGCACTGGTTTCAAGTGCAGTCGAAAGAGGCCGTGAACAGCTTCAAACGCTCATATGTTCAATGGGCAGTGAAAGTGACCATGGGAAAGAGCTAAAATTATGACCCTTGAGAACTGCAATCAAACAGTGCAAAGCATGCCACTTTAACCTAATTTTAATTTCAATTCTGGGATTTTACCTGCCAAACCACGATCTGATTATGAGGCACACCATAGTGGAGGAGTGCGGAATAATTTTGACCACCTCGGCTTCGTTAACATGCACCAAATTCATTTCTGGTATATATTCGCCCAAGGCACGGTCCACAAGTGTTTTTTGCATTCAACCTCCATCGGACTGCAGCAGCCGCGGCCGAGATCCGGTCTTGTGCTCAGCAGCGCAATGCCACAGCCACTAAGCTACCGCGACGGGTTAAAAGTCCGTACTGACACAGCCACTTTAGGGCACCTGTAACATGGTGGCAAATACCCCTGCAAGGCCTAAATATTAACTCATGTAAGCCTTTCAGTGTTATAACTTTGGATAGCAGAAGCTCAGGACAGAATTCAAACCTTATGACGTAACGCTAGGTTTTCAACATGTCACTGCAAACCCCAAACGCAATGCATGTGTTCAAAAGTAGAATGAGCACAAGATGGTGGCATACTTGAGAGCTGTTCTTGCTGATGACCCTTGCAGTGTAGGCATCAAGCAGGAAGTGAACAATGCCCGCCCTAAAGTCCATGTCAGCAGCCATGGTTGGGAGGTGAAGCAAGTTCGAAAGCTGCGCAGGTAAGACAATGAACAGGGTAAGAATGAGAATTAATGGGGACACTATATGTTGCAGCACAGCAACAAACGAAATGGGCAGAAAGCAAGTCATTGCACTTAGAAGAGCACATGCCAACAAACCTGTTCAAAGGCTTCACGCTGAGGTTTCAGAAGATGTTGTGGCCTGAAAGTTCGAAAGACCAATCAGTAAGAGAAATGCAATGAGGACAGGGTGCACATTGAATTAAAGAAAACTATTTGGTGAGCAAACCAGTAGTAGCTAGGACAAAAGGATTGGCATGCCACACTTATGTCATTACTCTAGTTGTCTTACAGGTCACCTCAAAGCAGTGTTATGATGAAAAGCGGTGGGAGGAACAATGTAAAAGTTTGACATGCTGATAGAAGCAAGGGGATGAAACTGAATGTGACAAGCATGCTGAAGTGATAGCTACACTCAATGCAGAAATCTGAATCCATACTTACCCTTCCCTGTCCTCTAGCCGTGCAATATCTTTCAGGAATTCTGCATACCACTGGACACACTCTGGCTTTGCCTGTGAAATGAAAGCAATGTCATCTGTATGACCTATGACATTTAAAAAATTTGAACATGTAATTTGCAAGATTTTAAGCGATTTTTTCTCTTTCTCTTACACGCACACAAGCACACACAAAACGAAATTTCCAGACATAACACATGTTAGTATCAATTTTTTACTTGCGAAATTGTATGCATAAAGCAATGTACAAAAAAAGAGAGAGAGAGAGAAAATTGTGAAGATGGAAGAGAGCCATACTTTATCAAACGGGAGTGCAGCGGTACTAGCGCATTAAAAAAATAATAATAAGTGCAAGCCACTTTATCTACAACTATGGGGTTTCACCACGCGATTCAACAGCAGCGTTAAAAAAAAGAAAGAAAAAAAAAATAAGGCAGAAAAAGCTCGGGATTAATGATATTATCAACGCAAGAGGCCATTTTCATTTTGTAGGCTAACTCTGTGCGTTATCTGTCCGTTTACAGAAGAAAAAAAAAGAATTACAGATACTCTGGAATAAAAGTTTGTGCAAACTATAATACTTAACAGCACCATGAAAACTTAAAACACGCGCCAAGCCGCCCTGGCGGCAAACGAGTGCAAAGCCGGAAAAGCAGCCCATTTTGGCTAAATTTAGCGAAGGCCTTCTTGGATGTCACAAACACTGTGCAGAACGCTTCGTAGGCTTACGAGCGAGAAGGCGCCTCGTACCGCTCAAACAACGGCGCCACAAAGCCGGTCGCCGACGCACGTGTTAGTCAAACAGCCCCGACAATCTCGCAAAGCGGCAGCATGGACTTCCTCGAGTTTCCCGACGTATTCAAGGAGGACCGCGGCGCAATGACATCGGGCCGACTGAAGATGACCAACCAGGGAGTCGTCTTCAAGAACAGCAAGACGGGAAAAGTGGAGCAAGTGCAGGGTTCCGACATGGAAAGCATCAGCTGGCAGCGCCTGGGCGCCGGCTACGGGCTCCGCATCATGATGAAGACGGGCGGCATGTACCGTTTCGGCGGCTTCCAAGACGACGAGCAGGAGCGCCTCGCCAAGTTTTTCCAGCATCACTTCGAGCTCCCGCTCGCGTCGCGCGAACTGTGCCTCAAGGGTTGGAACTGGGGCACGGCGCGCTTCGAAGGGAGCGTCCTCTCGTTCGACGTGGATAAGAACTCGGCCTACGAGATCCCGCTGAGCAACGTGTCGCACTGCACCACGGCCAAGAACGAGGTGACGCTCGAATTCCACCAGAACGACGACGCGGCCGTGTCACTGATGGAGCTGCGCTTTCACATCCCGACCGACCCCAACTCGGATATGGACGCGATACAGGCCTTCCGAAACAACGTGCTCTCCAAGGCCAGCATCATCCAGGCGACGGGAGACGCCATGGTCACCTTCAAGGAGCTCCAGTGCCTCACGCCTCGCGGTCGCTACGACATCAAGATCTTCCCGTCCTTCATCCAGCTCCACGGCAAGACGTTCGACTACAAGATCCCGCTCACGACGGTGCTGCGCCTGTTCCTGCTGCCGCACAAGGACAATCGCCAGGTGTTCTTCGTGCTCAGCCTGGATCCGCCGATCAAGCAGGGTCAGACGCGCTATCATTTTCTCATACTTCTCTTCAACAAGGAAGAAGAGACGAGCATCGAGCTGGCGCTGTCGGACGCCGACATCCAGGAGAAGTTTGAAGACAAGCTGCAGAAGAATATGTCGGGCCCCACGTTCGAGGTGATCAGCCGCGTCATGAAGGCCGTGGTGCAGCGAAAGATCACCGTGCCGGGCAACTTCAAGGGCCACGGCGGCACCAACTGCATCACCTGTTCGTACAGGGCGGGCAACGGACTGCTCTACCCGCTCGAGCGGGGATTCATATACATTCACAAGCCGCCCGTACACATTCGTTTTGATGAGATCGCCTGCGTCAACTTCGCACGTAGCGGTGGGAGCACGCGATCGTTCGACTTTGAGGTGGAGGCCAAGAGTGGTCTCGTCCACACATTCAGTAGCATTGAGAAGGAAGAGTACGGGAGGCTCTTCGACTATGTGAGTGACAAGAAGCTCCGCATCAAGAACCGTGGGTCGCTCGGAACTACCAAGGAAAAGCCAAACTACCAGGACGACGAGCTAATCGACTCTGATGCAGAGGATGCCCCTGACGCTTATTTGGCTCGAGTCAAAGATGAAGGTCGCCAGAGGGACGAAGTGGATTCTGATGAATCTTCAGACGAATCGTTCAACCCCGGCGAGTCTGGCAGTGAAGTAGCTGAGGAGTTTGACAGCAACGTAGAGTCTAGCTCAGACAGTGATGCTGGCAGTGGCGAAGGAAAGGGCAGTGGTAGCGGAAGCGGCAGTGACAAACCAAAGAAAGAAAAGAAGGAAAAGAAGTCGAAGAGTGCCAAAACTGTCAAAGAGCCTGGCATGAAACAGCGAAAACCACGCCGGCCAAAGAAGGAGCGGGATGCCAACAAGCCCAAGCGGCCACCAAGTGCCTACTTCCTGTGGCTTGCCGAAAACCGTGACAAGATCAAAAAGGACAACCCAGGTTTCGGCATCACTGATGTGACCAAGCGTGCTGGCGAGCTATGGAAAGAGGTGACAGACAAGACAAAGTGGGAGGAACAGGCTGCCGAAGCTGCAGCTAAGTACAAGGAAGACATGGCTGCCTATCAGGCTAGTCTGAAGGACCGACCCCAGGAGAGTGATGACGAGAAAGAAGAGAAAAAGCCGGTCAAAAAGAGCAAACCGCCGAGTGCACCTAAACCCAAGCCCACGTCGTCGTCATCATCACCTCTAAAGGGAAATTTCAAGAGCAAGGAGTACATCAGTAGCTCGGGCAGCAGTGACGACGAGAAAAGTAAGAAGGTCAAGAAAGAGCCTAAAGAATCGCCTGCAGGATCACCTGCAGGATCCGCTGCAGAATCACCCAAAAGTTCACCTGTTCGAGTCAAGTCTGAGGATGAGGAAGAGGCATCAGCAAGCACTCCTGCTTCTTCAGGGGACGAGAACATGTCAGGAAGTGGGGATGATGACTGATTGATTGTCTTTGTTTTCCCCTTTAACATTCTTGCATTTTTGAAGTCTGTTTTTGCAAACAGCTTTTGTTGCACACTGTTATGTATGTACAATTGTATATAAACCTTATCGAGAACATCTCGAAATCTATTGAGCAAGTGTTGTCTTTTCAAAGTGTATGCGTACTATATCTTATATCTTAAGGGATCACTTCTTCGCTAGTGAATTAAACCCGTGAAGCCAAGCAAAGCTTGCACGAAATTAACTGCGTTTTTTAAGTGAATTGTAGGATTAATTAGGTAAAATTAAGCCAAATTCACAACCTCCACATGACACACAATGTTTTGCTACTTGTGTACATGTACTAGACCTAGCTCTACACATTCAGATAGTCAATCACACATAAGAGGTGGCATTTCCCCTTTGGGGTCTCAGTTTATGATTGTGAACCTGACGACACTGGCTTTGCCGTTAGTGGAATGCAAAAACTTCTGACAAAAGAAACAAGCAATACACAACAGATCTTCATTGGCACAGAAGAGCCCCTATCGACTGAACCCCTTGCTTTGCCAAACATTGTTCCAGTTATTTTCTGACGGGTTACATTTCTTGCACAGGTTCCCAAAGCAGTAATGGTACTCCTGAGTGTGTTTTAATTGGACACAAATTTAAACAGCAAATCTGGGAACTTATTTATTTTTGAAAATTATTTTGGCATTTGTTTAACAGAAACAGATGGCTTGTTAGGGCACAAAATCGGAGCTCAAAGTTGCGCCTAAGCTACAATGGCAATGTCAGCCTCATAAATGTCACAGATCTTGCATTCTCGGCACATTAAGTTCCATTTCATGCATGAAAAATTTGCAACAGCTGCCAGTTTGTTTTGCTTACTTTCAAATCCAATGTAATTCACTTTCACTTACAAACAACAAGCCTTGGCCAGACATTGCTACAAGACCATTACAGTAGCCTGTGCAAAAATTCAGGCACTAGTGATTTCACCAGCACCCTTTGGGTAAAGGTGATGTGCAGGGACATTGTGCAATAACCACACAGCACATTCCTTGTCTGGTAGTTCATATTCATTTGAAGCAGACAGAATTCTTGTGCACACAATCGATAGACAATTAGAAACTGCACACAGCACTGCCACAGCTTTTTGCTATGAGTCTGGTTTTCTGTCTTGTGCACTGAACTTCCTCTACTCTGTCAGCTGGTAATCCAAACCTCTTTCGACCGCTTAGTGCTATAGTCTCCGTGGGGAAATTACTATATACTTGTATGTCAGGCAGCTAGCATATTGTGCGCGAAGATTTAAAAAATAGTAATTAAAGTTACATTGTGGATTTTAATGACCCGAAGCTGTGCAATGTGTCATGAGGGACAACATCTTGGGGCTCCGGGTTAATTTTAACCTCCTAGAGTTTGTGAATGTGCACCTAAATCTAAGAACACTAGCGTTTTTGCATTTCGCCCCCATCAATATGCAGCCGGGAATCAAACCCACAACCTTATGCTCAGCAGAACGCCATAGCCATGGAGGCTCTGTGGCAGGCATTTCTTTTGTGAGCTGTGTTGTCATTTCTGTTGTTCCCAAGAGCATGGCCTGCTATCGTGAACTTGTGCCACATGTGAGGTCTGTTCGATTTGCCTGTGCTTCCTGAGCTGATTGAGGAGGTGCTGCACCTCAATATTTGTTTCACCTGATGCAGGCTTTGTAAAGAACGAGTCGCCTTCTCCTGCAGGAAAGGTATTGCAGTGCTGTTTGTTGCATGAGCACAGAACTGGTACTGAACTGCAATGAACTAGTCAATGAATTGCAGGGAAAATCGTTGGTCTCGCAACCACAAAGCACAATTGTCACTGCAAAACATAACTATCGTTGCAAAAACATCAAAGTCCCCGAGTGCAACAAGGTTTTCAGAGGGCTGTCGCGTCAAAACAGAGATTTATGTCGCTGGGGGCCAAAGCATGCAGCATTTTACCGGTGAGAAATTCACACTTACTGTGATCAGCAGGTCGTGGATGACTTTCATTTTTGTGATGTGGTCAAGCAGAATGGTGCCAGGCCTGAAAAACAACAGGTCATCAAAATTTCGTCACTGCCAAAAGTGCACACTGCAGCTTGACACACTTACGGCTGCACAAAGAAGCCCAGGATGGCAACTTGAATTTGTGCATCCTCCGATTTCTTTGCAAACTCGACCAAGAACTGTGCCTGTAGCGAAACAACAGCGACTTTATGAGTTGCATCATGATCAACCTGCAATAACCCACACTTATGAACAAAACTGTATGAAAGTGATATGCCTAAAAAAAAAGTTTGAGACTAAAAAGATCCAAATAGATGCAGGTGTAACCATAAACAGATAGAGTGGCAAGAAAATGTTGGGCATCTTTGCGAGTACATCGCAGCCAAAGACGGCCAGTGGTAATTGGCAAGATTAAAGGTTAGAGATAAGGAAAGAGAACAATATAAATAGGGTATTCAAGTTTATATAAAGCTATGACCACTGCCTATCTATATGTATATACATAGATGACATCATTTTTAGTTCACAAATACTGCTACCTTGGGTTGTAAGATGCCCATTTTCTTAATTCTGTGTGGCACGATGTCAGGTGAACATGCTCATGAAAAGCTGAGTGCTTCTGTATTAACATTTTCATGCATATGAATCAATTGTAATGCCTCCCGAGGAATATTATGGGTTGATTTGCCCATACTGACAGCCCATGATGACATTATTCCAACGCCTCCATACAGTGTATATTTTGAGTTTTTCTAATATTGCAAACACGAACTCTGAACGAAACAATAGTTCATCTGATATGGCACATTCAGGAAGGAACAGCAGGAGCAACTTACCAGATTGCAGCTTATGGAATGCAAAACATGCCAGTTATTGGACAGGGCATGAATTGCCTGTTTCCTCAACTCTAGAGACAGGACTATTTCCACCTGACAAGCAGAAAAAAGAGGTGGAACATTAGCTACTTAATAAAAAGACATCACAATGAAACCACCTGAAGCATTACAAAAAAAAAAAAGAAAAACTTTACTTGTTGTTTGGCAAGACGAATATTTGAAATCATTCCATGGCACTGTACATCATATATTCTCAACAATTATTTTTACAATCCTAACAAAACCTAACCAGTTATTGTAAGACACTCTTTGTATGCATTGAAGTTATAGTAACTTTCTTCCTTGTTCATCAAGTCGTCGTAGGATTGGCAACATCTTGCCAAGTAAACACCCACCCCAGCTGGGTGCCAAGCCAGAAGTTACTTATATGTATGCCCATTTTTTTGTCTACTGGATACCTGGCAGTGCCAAGTCGAGCTAACTACTTCACGCCACCACGGAAGACATTTAAACTTCTAGGCTTCCGAGTTCCGTCCTGCCTTGGCCATGAAAGCTGTCATTGTATGCTACACACGTATGTCAATTAGACATGTCGAGATGCACTCATGAAGCACTATAATTTCACAGCACACAGGAACCAAGGAACGCTCATTTTCCTTGCAATCAAAGTGCACATGATGTCATGCTACAGGCACACAACCCTCAGCTTCGACAGCGCCACGAGTGCAACATCCGCCACCTTTGTTAGGACAATTTTAACCTCTTAAAGAACTTTTCCTTTCTTTTCTTTTTTAACAAATTAAAACGCCTAATTTTCTTTCATGACCTAAAATGCTTCAAAAACAAGCTTATAACACAAAAGGTATCTGGAAACCTTGTATGGCAAAAAGAAATAATGGTTTATACAAGGCCAAGTGCTCTGATCAACTAAGATGAAAACCAGCAAAAGAAACTTCTACACAAGAAGCAAGGAGTACACAGGACTGGAGTTGTTAGTTCATCATGTGTCCTGTGTACTCCTTGTATCTTGCGCATGCATCTTTTGTCTTGTCTACCAGCATAATGACTTTCACTTGGCTGCATTGCTCACAGCTATCCGTGTGGGTGCACTCTGTGCCTGCCTTGGCCTGACACAGACATCAAATTATGAATGTGATTAGCATTATTTGCCTACTTAAATAAACGTGACTCCAGGAATACGGTGCACCACTATATTGCTCGAATGCTAATAGCTCAACCGTAGACAGTAATCGTCAGATGAGTTCTGCCATAAGCTCTCCCTCCTGATATCTTTCTAGCCGTATTTGCAAACTTCCATGGCCTTTTTTATCGACTATTAACACCAGCGTTGACAAGGAATGGCAAGCCTAAAAGGAAAGAAATCAACAAGCAAGGGCAACATCCAAATCTCATTTGCGCTAGCATGACTATAGGCAGAGCTAGTTAGTAGCACTGAGGAGTACTGAGAAACCAAACCATTAATGTAAAAGAGATGTACCACGAAACATCTTGTTAAGTAAAGCCAGATGCAAATTATCAAAAGGGCAAGCCAGTCCAGTCAGCTTGTCCTTGCCCCAATTTGAATTTGGCCTTAATTAGTTCAAATGTATATACACTGACTTTTCTAACAATATATTTTGCTTAGGTACAGAATATCTATTCTCTATATATGTACTGTAACTATAAAGAACGATACAGCGATGAAAAGGTGTAAATTCACCACGTCACATTCATTCTGCAACATTATGAGTGACGGACTGTGACTGACGATGAGTGTGCTGTGCTCTCTCTCCCTACTGCCCATCTTTTATTCCCCCTCATCCCACTCCCATGTGTAGGGTAGCAAACCGGTTGTGCTGAACTGGTTAACCTCCCTGCCTTTCCTTCTCCACTCTTTCCTTCCATGAAGCAGCAAGTTGCAGCACCATAATAAAAGCTTCCTAAGACCCCACAATACTTTGCCACAAATGCCTTGGACCTTATCTGGGGTAGTAAGCTGAGGCAGGCACCACTTGACAAGCTGCACAGCCAGGAAGATCTGCTCCTCCCGACGTGAGGTAAGGAGGCCCTCTGAAAGAACACAGGGACATGACTGAAGCTCTAGAAAGCAACTATAGGCACCGAGAAACGCCACTGACAGTTTGAATGTTTGCCATCTTTACAGCGTCACGAGGCACATGCATTTGACTTGATTCGCCATCTTTACAGCGTCACAAGGCACATGCATTTGACTTGATTCATCACATTAGGCAGCATCTTTTACACTGAAGTAGACAGGCACTAGCGTTTTAGAAGGGAGTTTTTGCCAAGCTTTCAGAGGGGTGCAGAGTGCTTGAACAGGCCATTGATTGATTATGCAAGGACACCCAGGAGCCACTGCTTAATTCATTGCATGCACATATTTTTACTCCTTCTTTATAGTGAAGTCATTAGTACACTCAACAAGGATTAACTACCAGGTGTCTGATAATCCTCTATTACAAAAGCCAACACTTTCATTAGGCATACTATGTAGTAGGCATAATAGCTGCCACCACCAATTTTCTAGAGCTCACTATGTACATGAACTTCAATTACACGAATAAGCATTAACTACCAACAAGTAGCGCCGAGTTAATGATCTTAACAGAAAAAAAAAAAGGTTCTCAAGGAAAGGCAGTGTCCCAGTACAATTTTAACCTCAACATTCTACCATTATGTTGTTACAGTAACCTTAAACCATGTGTGGCAGCTTGTTAATGTTGTCCAATTAAAAGCAGCCAAGAAACTGTGTCTCACCATCCACAAGGCTTTTCCAGAACTTCTTGAAGCCTTTTGTGGTTATGACAGCTTGCAGGATCAATGGGCAGACAGGATGAACATTAGGATGGACAACCGTTGATTTCTGCATTCCCAAAAGCGAATATGCGCAGTTCACAATTATACTTGGACATGTGTGAATACACTTATTTATGCACAAGTCTTCGCCTACTCAGCCTGGGTTATACACTGCACCCCAATAGGCGCAGTTTTGGAAACACATGTAACTGCCATGAGTGCGCAGGCTGAAAGGTGGACTGGTTGGCTATGTAAATCAGTAGACGTGTTCTCCCTGCGGAGCAAGATAGGGCCATAGGAGTAGCTGACAGGGGAAATGCTGGAGTACAACTTTACTAGCCAATGTTCTGCCCTCTCAACTTGATGTCCCCACAATTACAGCTGGTTATCGTGGGGACATCAGGTTTTTCTAGCAAATACTCTGAAGTTCGACGTTTGCTTGGAAATTTCACAAGCTGTGTGCAGCAGAGCCAAAGCTACGTGGCGTGCCGAGGCAGTTCCACCCCAAAGCCTATTGTCGTTTTCTTCAGCCAGGCCTCCGTAGAATGTCACGGTGAATTATACTACTCAGAGTTGGGCGCGCTCGTTGGGCGGTTGTTTGAGAGCCGTGTAGTCTACTGTGCTGCACGCAGCTTGTGAAATGAGGTCACTGGAGTTCACTTAAGCCAACCATATCTAACTTCGTTGTTCCGAGGCAGGTAGCTAGCGTGTGTGCACCGCAAACTCCGTGCAGCTTGAAAAAGGTTGGTGAGTGGTTTTGGAATTCGGGGAGACATCAGGTTTAACCTGATTCTCCTGAAACATGTTCGGGGTGTAAAAATCGGATGTTCCTAATTTATGCACGCGCGCACCCGCCGTCTCCTGTCACAGTATGAACACCTAGATGCTAAAAAATTGTACTGACATGCCTCTAAAGCTATTTCGGACGTGGCTGTGGCGATTTGAGCCCTTGAGAGCCCTTAAAGGCATACATTAATTTTTTATAGAACTAGCATGATGCAGCTGCCATTGTCAAGTTAAGGTGACCTGCCTCACAGCAGTAGTTTCAGATAATTCACGTAGCTTACCTGAAGTATCTGCACAATGTGTGCGAAGTTTGCCTTGTCCAGAATACTATCGCAACCCCAATTATCTTGGAGAAAAGCTCCATCCACCATTCCCTGCAATGAAAAGTAGAAAATAGAATGTCAAGGGCGGCATCACTAAGCACTCCTACAGTGAAAAAGCCGTTGTGGTGCCGGCCAGGGCACAGTTACCCTTAATACAATGTGGAACTTTTTGTGGCTACTTTCCTGATAATCCTTAGGCTGCATGCAACACCGTCAGATGTGTTTTGCAATATTAAAGCACATGGTTCTACATTTGAACGGCGCTGCCATTAACATACCCTGGCTTAAATTTCTGCAGAATGGTGTACAAATGACAGGCTATGCATGTTACAAATTCTTAACCCATACTCCACCACTCTGACTCATGTTTATGTGAAATCCCTGTCGAATAACTTTAAACTACAACATTAAAACCACGTTGCAGTGAAATGTGATAAGTTATGTTACAGGGCTCACTGGGAATCTGGATGCTGCTTGGACCAGAACATAGAGCTTGAGCGGCGTACAGTCCTCCCACCCACAGGACAACATTTCCTGCAACTCAGGCCACACCTTCTTCTTGAACTTCTTTTCATTCACCTGGAACACAAAACAGTGATAGGTGTAACTAAGGGTTACATTTTTTTTCAGCACCTATGGCGATAGATCAGCAGGTGATAGGCTCATCAGAAAGAAAAAGCTAAGCCACAATTCAGTCTTATGAAATTGGCCTTCTGGAACAGGAATGCAGGGACAAATTTCTGTGAAAGCATAGTATTTCCAGACTTTCATGAAAGGAGTTTTAAGAAAATAGAAAATAAAGGACATTGACTGCTGTAGTTTATACAAACAACACTGGATGGCCACTGTTAACCCTTTAATGACGAGACATATAAAAACCCAGAAAAAAATATTTATTTTCTATCTAAATCTGCAAAGCACATCAAGAATAAGCATAATCAACAAAAAGAAAGAATATTTTGCGGAATTCTTTTCAGCAATATGAGAGAAACCCCAGGAAGAAAACTGGAAGTGGACGTCACCCCAAGCCACCTAAGGCTTTGTTTTTCTTTCTCTTTCTACCCAGCTAGGAAACAGCGTCAGTAGGGATACATCCCCCGACCTCACCCTAACTCACTGCATCACTCAGGCGACATGGCAAAACATCTAAAACAACTTAGGAAGCGACCATTACATCCTCGAACTCTGCGTAAATTTCAAGCACAGACCGTTGGCCACGAAACCACTAAGGCTTACCAACTGGACGGAATTCAGAAAATCTCGCTCCAACACCAACGAAGAAGACATTACCGACATAGAGCAATGGGCGAACGCTTTACAAACAGATGTAGAGGGCCATACCACCACTCTCCCGTTAGATACACCCTTGGCAACAATTGATTCGAAGCTCCTACACATGTGGGAAGCGAAGAAAGCCTTACCCAGGAAATGGCTAACAGCCCGTTACAATCACAAACTCCGAATCAGAATCGCCAAATTAGACTCTCAGATTGAACAATACGCTATCAAATTGGCGGCACAACAATGGACTCAGGTTTGCGAAGGAGCGCATGGTCACCTTAACACTAAAAAGACCTGGCAATTGCTCCGGCACCTGCTCGACCCCACCACGTCTAGGACGCATAATAACCACCAGATCAATAAACTGCTACATGAACATGCAGCGGACCTGCCGACAATGTTCAGTAACCTGGCTTCCAAACATATGCCCCCTCCTACACAAATCCCCATGCCCGACTATACTGGTGAAACCAATAAGGAACTTTGCAGCCCCATCACAGAAGCGGAGGTTCGACATGCCCTCAACCAAGTGCAAACCACCACGGCACCAGGTCCAGACTCTGTGACAAATAAGACGCTTTGCAACCTCGATGAGCAATCCATACGCAAACTCACTGAGTATTACAACCACTGTCTCGAAAAGGGCGAGATACCCCAACAATGGAAAGCAGCCAAGGTGATCTTCATTCCCAAGCCGAATAAGCCAATTCACATTGATAACTTCCGTCCCCTCTCTCTCACCTCACGCATAGGGAAGATCTTGGAATACGTAATCCACCTACACCTCTCCAAATACATCGAAGATAATCACTTGTTCTCCCGAAAAATGACTGGCTTTCGCAAGTCTCTTTCTTGCCAGGATGTCATGCTAAGGCTCAAACAAGACATTATCGAACAGAGCGACACACGTGACACAAAAGCGTTGCTCAGCCTCGACCTCAAGGGAGCCTTCCATAATGTGTCCCACTTGGCCATTCTACGCGAACTTACCAGTATAAACTGTGGAGAGCAAATCTACCGCTATATATGCAGCTTCCTCACAAAGCACACTGCTCCAATTAAGCAGCAAACGATCAGGTCAAATACGTTTAGGAAGCATTGGTACGCCCCAAGGGGCAGTACTCTCCCCCTCCTCTTCAATTTGGCTATGCGACCTTTAGCTTTCACTCTCAAGAAGATTCCCGACCTCCGATTCACACTGTACGCGGACGATATTACGCCGTGGATGACCGGAGGTTCGGACGGGCACATCCAAGACACCCTCCAAGCAGCCATTGACCAGATCGAACAAGTAGGTCATGACCTGAATCTTAGGTGCTCCCCCACCAAATCAGAGCTTCTCCTTCTGCCCCCTACGAGACGCTTCAGGACATCGCCCCCGAATATCCAACTCACGGTTGAAGGGCACTCCATACTGTTGAAGGGCACTCCATATGGGGTATGGAGTGCCCTTCAACCGTGAGACAGGATAAGGGTGCCAGGACTTCACCTTCAAGGTAACCGAGCAAATCAGCGTACCTTGCAAGCACTACAAACGACAGTAGATAACACGCTACGCCTCATAGGAAGGATCTCCAATAAACACGAAGGGCTTTGAGAGAAGGAGCTAATTCAGCTCATCCAAGCTTTTGTCCTAAGCAAAATCAACTTCGCGCTACCATATCTCTCACTCTCTAGGAAGGAAGTGGATACTGTAAATTGCTTGATCTGCAAGATACACAAAGTCGCTCTTGGTGTTCCAATTAGAGCATCCACACAAAGGGTGATGGCCACCAGCCACAATTATTACCCTTGAAGAATATCACAGACTCTCCACCACTGAAGCTGGGCGCGAGATCCTGAGACAACTTCACTATGCTCCACCACTCAACGAGAACAAGCAACATCAACTTCCTCTGAACATACACGGCCAATACCACATCCAACCCCTACCCAGAAACATGCACCCCGAATTTCACGTCGAACGCCAGAAACTTCGAGCCAGACGCTACAACGCAGCTATGGAGAGGGAGAAGGAGTCTACTATGTGGACACTGCAGCCTATAACACTAAACATCGTTATGCTCTAGCGGTCGTAGACAAGCAGGGCAACACTGTTCGTTCAGCATCAGTCAAGACCACCTGAGCGGGCGACACAGAAGAGCCCGCCATTGTACTCGCATCGGGGCTACCTGATTGCGATGTCATCATCAGTGACCCGAAGACTGCTATCCGGAACTTCAGTAGCGGCTACATTACCAACCTCGCGCACTCTCTACTTGTCGCTCATCCGCCGAAAAATTACATTACTCTCATCTGGACTCCAGCACATCAAGAACTACCAGGAAACGAAATGGCTCATGCCACTGCTCGAGGATTCACGGACCGAGTCGACGGAAATGCGGGCCTTACTCTAGAATCCAATGACTCCCAACAACACACCAATAAAGACACTCTCATCACATTCCATGAAATTTGCACACATTACAAACACCAACGTCTAACGTATCCACCTCTCTCTGTGTCGAGCACACGCCAGAGAGAAATAGTGTGGTGCCAACTACAAACTCGCACTTTTCTTACCCCACGCACTTTGCACTTATTCTTTCCCGACACATACCCGACACCCAAGTGTCGCTTCTGCCCTGTCCAGACAGCAGATCTGTCCCATACCATGGAAATGCCCCATCAAATATCCACCACACCGTCAAATATCCCCCCCCCCCGCAACCTCAAACAATTAATTAGTAGCGAGGAGCTGTGGGAGACTGCCCTGCGCAGCTCCGATCCCCCCCTGCAGGACCGAGTCCTGAGGTGGGCTGAGGAGGTAGCGGAGGCCTACCACGACTGGTAGCCGGACGTCTGGCAACAGAAGGTGCTGAGACTGGAGCACACAGACCTCCCTCTCTCCTTTCTTAAAAATAAAAATAAAGGTTTATTCATTCATTCATTTGTATAGACAGCTCTCATCATATGTGAACCATAGATATACATTTCATTTGCTTTACATCACATGTGTGACACCATTGTAGCTGGATATCTTGCATTGGCCTGTCTCCTCTGACCTTGCTTTCAAAAGACAGTAAGTCACGTGCCAAACTTCTTCTTCCTCGTCCATGTTTCTGCTCTAAACCAACAAGTGACGCTTGCTGCCTGTCATTCAGTGTTGGCCAAAAACATTTAGCCGGAAACTTCGTACTCAATACTGAAACTCGCAAAAGAGAGAGAGAGAGTCAACTTTGTTGAGAACCAGCAGTTTAGTCGGCTGGGCCTAGGCCTCCCACGATGGGACATCGAGGTCTTGCCTCTTCACCGCTTCGTAGGCCTGCTGGGTAGCCCAGAGTTGGTTGTAGATGAAACTCGCAAAAAAAAAAAATTTTTCTGGTATGTTGCCTGTAGGCAACACTCGTCAATAAAGGGTTAAGTTGGTACAAACAAACATCATCAGTTCAGCATTTCACAGTTGCATGTGCTTGATCGACTGACCAAGTCAATTGATCAAGGTCAGTTGAGCCTGCAGTCGTTACACAAGGTTCGGTGACAAACGGAACAAGTGCCGAGTCACACACTGTTGCATTTCAATACACCAAATATGTGAAAGAAATTAAAAATAGTTTGATATAACATCGATATCCTACATGTCCAAATTAAGAAACTTACAAAGGTAAAAGCAGGTTATTTTTGTGAACAACAGTTTAGCAAAGCTGTTTTCATACAAGGATTAGAAAGCAAGGTAGTTAGGTGATCCTATACTTGTTTTTGTTTGCAGAGTTTGTTACAGCATGTCCCTTGAGAGCACTCAGCAATTTGTAGTATGCTGACATGAATTGAATTGAATACTGGGTTTTACATGCCGAAACCACGATCTGATTATGAGGCACATCGTGGTGGGGGACTCCGGATGAATTTTGACCACCAGGGGATCTTTGACGTGCCTCCAATGCACAGGACAGGAGCGTTTTTGTATTTCACCCCCATCGAAATGCAGCAGCCGCGGCCGGGATTTGATCCCGAGACCTCGTGCTTAGCAGCGCAATTGCCACTAAGCCACCACAGCAGGTAAGCACTGACATCAAACTGATCGTAGAGTTACCAGGAAATCAAAGAGGGAACTGCACCAAGCTGTCCTATTTGAAATTCTGCCTCAAGAAGGCAACATTGTCACAGATGTCATTAATTATGAACAAGCAATGACATCTGCAACAATTCTGCCTTCTCGAGGTCCAGAATTAAGCAGAAAGTAGGCACGAATGCTGTCGAGAACATGAGTGGCTCAAACAGTCCTTAGTCACACTTCACCATGCAAGACCCTGTTTGTGCCATCGGTGTAATGTCCAGTCACGACAAGTACAGTACAAGTAGGTGAACATTGATGATGAACCGACTAGTCCAAATCTTTCTTTTAAAGTTATATCCACACCCTGCTGAACTAGACTTTAGAAAAACACAGCTTCCTGGGTAGTTTTGACATACAGCAAGCCTAATATATCATGGATGCCTTACCTTAATGTTTGAGATTATATAAAATGTTCTCATCTTTGTATGTTAAAACCCTGCGACTTCTTAAACCTCAACGTAAGGCAAAATTTAGAATGTAGAGGTTCAACAGTAGCACGAAAACATTGAGGAAGAAACAAGTACAACTGTTTAAACAAAAAGTTGAAATTAGCACCTGGTTAAGAAGTTCCTTAAAGATGTCGCATGCCATGAGCTGGAGGTGACTGTAGCGTGTGCCAAGTTCCAGCACTTCCTTTGCAACACTGCCCGCTGTTTCGACTGCCTTCCCAGAACGGACGAGGGCGGCAAGTGCAAGGCAGCGTCCTAGGATAACATGGTTTTTATCCTAGAAAAAATCATAGACATGGACACACGCTCACAACATTAAAACATTTCAGAAGCCTTCCAAACACTTGGGGCAAACTGACTTCAAATGCTTGTGTCTCCTGCAAACTGAGATGGAGCTTTTTTTCTTTTTCTTTTTTTTATAGGTGCGTTATATACACAACTAGCAGACGTAGCCTTTGTGAGTGTTGCTATGCTTTCTGCAACGTTTAAAGAAGAATGCAATTCTCGATCTTTACGCCACATGAATCGCAAGTTATTGCAGGTGAGTAAATTTTAGGTGGCCATGTGTTTGGCAGTCTGGGCAGAGCTAGCCTACCTATTCTCTCCCCCTTCTTCCCCTACGTTGCATCACATATCTACCACATCTTCTACTTAATATACTGAAATACTAATAATTATACCATTCAGCTGCTCTCATAGCAGTTTTCTAGAGTTTGAATTCTGTCGCATTCAACACGCAAGTTCAAAATTGCAACCTTAATTACTTCTTTCCCACAGAAGAGTATAGGTGCCTTTTGCACTTTTGAGCACAGTAATATTTTTCAGTGCACATATGCATTCCCCTTTCTGCCAAGGTAGCATTGCTAGGCCTTAAGATTTACATAATCAGAGCAGCAATAAGTTAACGTTTAATCACAAGCACATTTTTCATTTATCCACACATTGCATCCAAATTATTAAAAATACCTGCACAACACTGAGCTGAAACTAAATAGCACTTCTCAATGCAACTTGAGCCTTGTATAAAAATTGTTGGTCGAGTACTTAACAAACAAATGTAGCTGGTGGCCAGTGTTGTACAATAGTGTCTGCATTATATAAAAATGCTGAAGTCATACCTCCTTTGTGTCCTCAGGAAGATTTTTGAGAATGAAGCCTTGAACTTGTTCCGCACTGACATCGGGGAACGTCCTAAGAACCTAGCGACGACAAAAGATGAACAAAACGTTGCAAAATAGACAGAACACCGAAACTAATTGCATCACACCGATCGAGGCATTTGATTCTTTCTTTCTTCAAAAGACACTACGTAACACGAAATCTGGCGTGCCATAACACGAACGCCCACCAAACTTAATAGTGCGAACGAATATCGGTGCTGTTTGTCGCGCGGTTTCCTTACGGATTTAGTGCCACCTTACCTCCACAAGTGTTGCGGCAAATCCAACACGGGCGCACTTTCGTGTCGATGGAAGGCCCTTGATCAGTCGCTCGATCGTGTACTGCAGCTTATTGGAAGTGTCAGACTGAAAAAAAGAAAGCGCAATGGCCCTCTATGAATGCTTGTCAAGCTGGGCAAATCTAAAACGTCTAGTGCCATCATTCTCGGGGAGCCAACAAAAGCGCGATCAACCGGCCGTGATTTCTTTTCTTTTGATCGAGATCACCAAAGAGAGACGCAGGGTTTCTTTTGTCACGAACTCATGCCACACTTTCAAGAAGCGAAAAAAGCGAAGCCGTACCTCTTCCGATGACTTCACCAGCTCCTTGATGACGGTTTCAGCACCACTAACACGATATTCCAATTTTGTATCGGCTAGCTTGTAGAAAGCGTCAAGGAAGCGACTCTTACGCTGCTTTTCAGCGCTGTTCTCAACAGCTTCAGTATCATTACCGTGCATTTCACAGCCGTTAAACAAGCCGTTAACAGTAAACACGTGCAGCTGTCTGTCTGTCTGCTAGCGTAGTGTTTTTGTCCAGGCAGAGGGCTCCGCAGTCGCTGCACATGCGCCAGCTGAAAAATATTTCGCTCAGAAAGAGTTCTTCGAACAACAAATAATTCTTAACGTGTTTTTTTTTTTTGTAACCTAATTGATGCTTAATGACTTTTGGAGTTCTTTTTTTTTTTTTTTTTTGAAAAAATGTTACTCTCAAACCTGGACGTTCACAGATCTCTCAGCGGCGCGAATTTCGAGCGCTTTGCGTTGCGATGGTTCTCTTTTTGTGTTTTTTTCGCCGATGATATGGCACGAAGACACTCGCTGCCAGTCGTGTAATGGTAATTGACAGAGAAGTCGGCTACTCTGCACATATATCTTCTTTCTGGGATTTTACATACCAAAGCAACTTTGATTATGAGGCACGCCGTAGTGGCGTCACAGAACGCCCAAACAAACTGGCGTTGTGTGTGTGCGCGTGCGTGCGTGCGTAGCGTGCGTGCGTGCGTGCGTGTGTGTGTGTGTGTGTGGTGTGTGTGTGTGTGTGTGTGTGTGTGTGTGTGTGGTGTGTGTGTGTGTGTGTGTGTGTGGTGTGTGTGTGTGTGTT